>NC_060192.1:25227809-25527809 GCF_021184085.1 Oncorhynchus gorbuscha
ATTACCAACGCTGTGGACTGCCATTCCCAGGCATTATTACCAACGCTTTCCCAGGCATTATTACCAACGCTTTCCCAGGCATTATTACCAATGCTTTTCCTCCCAGGCATTATTAACCAACGCCAGGATTCAGGAGTCGCCAGGAGGCTAATTTCCCAGGCATTATTACCAACGCTTTCCCAGGCATTATTACCAACGCTTTCCCAGGCATTATTACCAGCGCTTTCCCAGGCATTATTACCAACGCTTTCCCAGGCATTATTACCAACGCTTTCCCAGGCATTATTACCAACGCTTTCCCAGGCATTATTACCAGCGCTTTTCTCGTCACACATTTCTGGGTCGTTCCATGTCATTTTAGCAAACAATGACACCCACCATCTCAAATTATTCTGAAATATTGTCTGCAGTTAGGAACAGATAAGATAAGCATTTTCCTAGGTGAAAAAAGTGTAAATTCCCCCCCAAATTACAAAATGACATGTTGGTTTCCTTACCCTGTAAGCAGTCTATTGACAGCAATCATGCTTTGGTTTTGTTTACCTGGTGACTGTTGTAACATTGGCCCCGCCCGCCTGACTAGCATCACTACTCTGGACGGTTGTGACTTAGAACATGTGGACAACTCCAAATACCTAGGTGTCTGGTTAGACTGTGAACTCTCCTTCCAGACTCACATCAAGCATCTCCAATCCAAAATTAAATCTAGAATCGGCTTCCTATTTCGCAACAAAGCCTCCTTCACTCATGCTGCCAAACATACCCTTGTAAAACTGACTATCCTACCGATCCTTGACTTTGGCGATGTCATTTACAAAACAGCCTCCAACACTCTACTCAGCAAACTGGATGTAGTCTTTGCTAGGTAAAACAATGCCTTATCTCAGCTCAATGGTCACCATAGCAACACCCACCCGTAGCACGCACTCCAGCAGGTATATTTCACTGGTCATCCCCAAAGCCAACACCCCCTTTGGCTGCCTTTCCTTCCCGTTCTCTGCTGCCAATAACTGGAACGAATTGCAAAAATCACTGAAGCTGGAGACTTGTATCTCCCTCTCTAACTTTAAGCATCAGCTGTCAGAGCAGCTTACCAATCACTGTACCTGTACACAGCCAATCTGAAAATAGCACACCCAACTACCTCATCCCCATATTGTTATTTATCTTTATTGCACCCCAGTATCTCCACTTGCACATCATCTGCACATCTACCACTCCAGTGTTAATGATAAATTGTTATTATTTTGCTTCGATGGCCTATTTATTGCCTTACCTCCCTAATCTTCTACATTTGCACACACTGTAAATAGATTTTTCTATTGTGTTATTGACTGTACGTTTGTTTGTGTAACCCTGTTGTTTTTGTCGCACTGCTTTGCTTGATCTTGGCCAGGTCGCAATTTTAAATGAGAACTTGTTCACAACTGACCTACCTGGTTAAATAAAGGTTAAATAAAAAAAATGTAAATGCAGTTTTTTTGGCTGCCGATACTTCACCACCCTGTGAAGTCATGGTGAACTTTGCAGGGTGGGGAAAGTGCACGGGCAAAGAGCTTGATGCCCTTTTCCAATGAATATTGAGGGTCTTAATTTGTATGCTAGTGACATCACAGGAGGTTGGTGGCACCTTAATTGGGGAGGACGGGCTCGTGAGAATGGTTGGTGCAGAATGGGTGGAAAGGTATCAACTGCATCAAACACATGGTGGCCATGTGTTTGATGCCATTCCCTTTGCTCCATTCCAGCCATTATTATGAGCCGTCCTCCCCTCAGCGGCCTACACTGAGTGACATGATGATTGGTGCTTAGCTGCCAATTAACAAATAAGAATGATCTTGCTCTTATCCATCTCATCATATAACCTGACCTGTCCTGTCCACTTTGTCTAGAGAGCAAGCGCAAATTGGGTTTGTGTGACAAAATCATCGATAGAGTAGAAAATGCAATGGAAACACATTTAACTTGTGTTCATTTGGTACAACTTTAATGCAAACGTGGTTGTAATGTGCAGTACATCATCCCGCACAGCCTTTTATCCGCAACAAGCCAGTTTAGGCTTTTTTTATAATATTCACATGAAAATTGGTCACAGCCTCATGTTAGAATTGGACGTTAATCCATGTTTCTCAAACATTACATTTAGATGTGTTTAAGGTTAAGTTTAGGCATTAACTCTGAATTTTGAAGGTTAGATATGAACTCAAAATGGTTAAAACCTCTTAGATGTAAAGTCCCCCATATTTCAACAAAATAATGATGCAGCAGGAATGCAAATCGTATCTGTTTCTAACTACAGAAACAATTTCAGAGCAATCGTAGATGGTGGATGCCAAAATCCTCTTTCTTGTGCTTTTTGAGGTGGAACAACCTTCCATGAAGCACAAACACACACGCCCACACACCACTCTCTAAGCTCTCTTCCTCATTCGTCAGCCAACCCTGCCTACAATGAGAGACGAATGTTAAAACACACCGCTTTACACTCTCATCCCCTCTCTACCTCTCCTTACGCCCTCTCTTACCTCCTCTCTCCCTCGAAATCTATCACAATTTTCTCTAGTCTAAATAATCACTGAAATCATCACTATCAGACAGACAGGTTCCATTTTCTAAACCCACTGCTTTTCCCTTTTCACTCAGTCCCCTATTCTTTATTTTTCTTCCTTTACATACTTGGCCACCATGTTAATTTAGTTTCATCCTCTCTCTTTTACTAGTTTCTTCTTCATGTCTCTATATTACCTTCTTGAAAATGGTGAAATCCCAAATGCCAACCATTACTTACCCATTACAATTAATGAACTCCCATAGAAAATATAGTGTTCTAATATAGCTACATATATTTATTCCTTCCATCACTACCAATTCCTCTATCTCTGTCCTCCACACTGCATCCTCACTGTTAGATCTCCTGCTGTTTATCTCCTCTACAATCCTGTTTCAAATATGTGCCATCTATGCCACAAAAATGGCCCCTAGAATACTATGCTGAAATGTAACACACAAGCCATCAACAGCAGCAGAGCAGTGGACAGGACAGGAAGTGGTGTTGCTCACATGGTCTCGTCGTTCTGGAACTCCAGTTTCCCGGCCACATCCTCGTAGTCCTCCTCAGCTTTGGCGGTGCCCTCCAGGGTGTGGTAAGGGATGGCCACTTTACCCCTAGCCCCGGACATCCGGTGCACCTTCACCTGCATGGTGCCCACGCTCTCGCTCACCCTCATTGAATCTACTTCAAACGTGAAGATGCCTGCGTGGTCATCATCATAGATGGTTACCGTGGCGGTGTGGGCATTGCCGAGGGCAGCTTTGGGGGACAAGTGGGGGGAGAGGTTGCGCATGCTGCTGGTGGTGGTGATGGTGCTGGGCTCCAGGACAGCCACCTCGGCACGGTGCACAATGCGAGGGTTGCTGAGGTGCACGTAGAAGTGCTCATCCTCTTCAAAGATGTCGTCATCAATAACCCCCACGGTCAGCTCCTTCAGCGTCTCACCGGGTTTGAAGACCAGCGTGCCCTCGGCAAACTCATAGTCTGAGCCGGCATTGGCTGTGCCGTCCTCGGTCCGGTAGTCTACCTGCGTTGACCCAGGAACAAAACCAACTCAATGCCGATTTAATTTATTCATTAGACAGAAATAATTCAAATGTCCCACTGGCTAGATCCTTATCTCATCTAAAAACCTTTCCCATTATTACATGTGGCTTGAGTGATTGATTTTTAACATAATAATCTTTCCATTATACAGTATAATTAGTATCAAAGACAAATACGAGTTGCTTGTCCCCACTGACCTTGACAGTGCAGCCGCTTTCACCCCCATGGCGCCCAACAGACAGCTTGAGCGAGCCACAGTTCTCGAAGCACTGGTAGTGGGAGGGTTCAAACTGCAGGTAAATAGTGTGGGGATCCTCCTCCTGTCCACTGGCCTCATGGCAGTTCACCACCTTCCTGGCCTGGTCGGCAGCATGCTTCTTCAGGATGTTCCCAGCACCGATCATCATGCGTGTGGCCTGGATGCGGTAGAAGGCCCTGCTCTTCTGCTGCTGGACCAGAACCTGGTAGTTGGCCATCTCAATCAGCTGCTCCGTGTCCTTGTCTGGGTGCCTCTGTTTCAGCTCCTTCAGAGTGCGGGCCATGTCCCTCCGAGCTTCATCCTCCTCTGAGCCCGTCCCCCCGCCCTCCTCCACCCCCTCCAGCATGCCGTCCAGCACCTCTTTGGGGTGGGGGTGGGAGTTTCCCCCCTGGCCATCCATCTCCATGTCCATCTTGGTGAACATGCCGTCTCCTTCCGTCTCAATGATGATGCCGCGGGCCTTGTCGACACGGTAACGCTTGTGGATGTACTTGTAGAAGAGCAGGCGTCGGTCTGCGACCCAGGCCTGAACCACACAAATGGGGAAGAACATGAATGTGAGCACGGCCTCCCATACCTCCACCTCCCCCGGGGAGATGACAGCCAGGATCAGGTAGAGCCAGATGTAGGCGAA
Source organism: Oncorhynchus gorbuscha (assembly GCF_021184085.1). Taxonomy (NCBI): domain Eukaryota; kingdom Metazoa; phylum Chordata; class Actinopteri; order Salmoniformes; family Salmonidae; genus Oncorhynchus; species Oncorhynchus gorbuscha. The sequence goes on from NC_060192.1 coordinate 25,232,301, forward strand.
GATGCTCCAGGTTGCCGTGATAAAGAATACCCTCAGGTGCTTGATCCTGCGTGTTTCGTTCTCTGGCACCACGTACACACAGAGGGCGATGATGACGAACATGTTGAAGGCTGCGCTACCCACAATGGTGCTGGGGCCCAGGGAGCCTGCCTCAAACGAGTGGCCACACACCTCGATGACAGACAGCAGGATCTCTGGGGCAGACGAGCCTAGGGCCATCAGGGTCAGGTTGGATACGGTCTCGTTCCAGATGCGTACGGTGGCTGTGGTGGTCTCTCCGTTGGGCTTCTTGATGGTGATCTCTTTCTCCTGAGAGGTGATGACCTCAATAGAAGACATGAAGCGGTCGGCGATAATGGACATGCCCAGGAACATGTAGATGAGAGCCACAAAGTAGACGATGGCCCGCGCCACCTTGTCGCCCACTGACGGGTTCTGAGGGTTCCACATGGGCAGGACCACGCCCTCAGAGCAGGGGTCTCCATCAGAGCAGTTGCTGGGCGGGCTGCTGGGTGCTGCTTGGTCTGAGCCGGCCTGGGAGAGGTGGGTGAGCCCCAGGAGGAAGAGGAGGAAGAAGGACGTGGAGAGGCAGGAGGCGGCGAAGGGGTGGACAAGGCTCAGAATGCGGGTGTGTAACATGCCGGCGTCTGGACATTCGAGTCAGCTGGCTCCAGAGATCAGCCCACTTCACATCCAAAGTCTTAACAGACACCCCTGGAAAACACAAGGGAAGAAGTGTAATGAGTTACAAGAAAGACTAGCACAAGCAGAATATTGATTGTTAGCTGCTGCAGATAGATCATTGTAAGGTCCACAAGTCCTCGTCTTTCCCTAAGGCTAGGTGCTCTAGTGGTCGATCACAATGTGATGGGAGAGTTAGTTACAGTGATAGTTTATTCCATCCCATATATCTGGTTCATTAATTGAGGCCTGGATGACAGTGAAAACCAGCAGACCAAGTAAGTAGATCTCCAGAACCAGAATTATCGACTGAGACCCAGGGTCTCTTTTTTCAAGGCAGACCTGACCAAGGCAGCAACAAACAATACATTACAGAATTAAAACATACAACAATACAACAACATGATCCAGCCTAAAAAGAAAGCATTTGCACTCCTCTGTAACAGAGTCTCCCATCATTATTTTAAGTTCATTCAGTGGCACTAACATATGTAGATGAAGCATGGACTGTAGATTATTCCATGCGTCTGGTGCACAAGAAGAGAAGGCAGTCTTGCCTAATACTGTGAATATCCAGCGGACATTAAATAGCAACTACCTATCAGACCCGGTATGGTAACTGCTGGTGTTGAAGGACACCAGACTACAGAGGTAAAGAGGGAGTTTACCCAACAGGGCTTTGTAGATGAACACATACAAATGTATCTTTCTGCGCATATGAAGTGAGGCCAGCACAGTACAGATGAGCACCAGTGTTGTTTACCAACCCGAGTAAATCTCCTCTTTGGCAAATAAAGCGCCACAGCTAAATGCACATTCCATAACCCTGTTTCTGTTGTTATTGGTGTTACAATATCCATTGCTACTGCTGTAGCTGATGCTGTCAACCAGTACTTTAATACTTTAGTTCTCTGAATATCACATTCAACAGCTCCTGTTTCACCCCTTCTCTGTTGTGTGACTGACTTTCCTATTGAGCTGCCGTGTCAATGTTAACTCTGTAATAGATCAAGTACAGTGAATGTTCACTTTGTAATACACTTTTTTGAAAAAAAATAACCCTCACTCTTCTAAATGTTTCTGTCTAAGGAGCTTAACAAATGTGTTAAACTGTGGCCCAGAGTCAGTGGTAACAATAACAGTGTAATGCGTCATATTCACAAAAAGAGAACATGTTTTATTCCCTTCTCATCTCTGACACGTTCTGGCTGAGGCGTGTTTTATAAGAGCCTGTATCACGTACGGAGGACCAATGATGCCTCTGCTTCCTTAGCCTCTCTTTCTCTACAAACAGCACAGTACAGTCACATCAGCAGCTCCTGTCCCTCCAAGCCGTACAATGGTCCACAATCTCTCACCTCCTTGTGCCTCCCCTCCCCTCTCCATGGGAACACCTCACCAGTCGCCCACCTCTTTGGTTGATCATAAGCAACACTTCAGGACTGCTTTGTTTCCAAACAATGATCACCGACAGTTATTGTACCAATAACAACAGAAACAGCCTCTCTGGGTAAGTGGGTAAGTGCATTTGGCCATAGCGGCTTACGAGCTAAAGAAGAGATTGCTCAGAGGTGGGTGAACAGAACAGCATCCCTGATCTGTGGAGAGGATCTAGTCTTCTATTCACAGTTCACATTTTCATCAGCCTGCCTGCTCCAATGTCTCTCCCTGGAACTTCTACTTCTTGGAGGGGAATTATGGTGTTTTTTCCTTCCATTCTCCCAAGGAAAATTCCTGCAGCCACTATAAGCAGTTTAACACACTGCTGTGCGGTATATGATGCATGGTTGGCTCTATACAGATGTTGGACCTTAATTTGACCAGTACTGTCGCCACAAAATAATACTCCAGCAACAGAATTTCAATGTTAAGTCCATAATGTTGCTTGATCGGTGGTTGGGCTATTAGCTGGCCAAAATTAGGCTACATGAAAAGTGCAATACTGTTAATATAACCATGAGTTATTGCAGGTTTTCAGTGAATGTATGTAAATCATGAAGCCATTCTGCATTTCCTGAGTTGAAGGACAATTCTGTATATACTGCCATAAGGAGAAGCTTCCGGCAGCCCCGGCAGAGAAGGTGCCAGACAACGGTCAGAGTTGCTACCTCGTCTTGTCAGGCCGACACTTTATTAGTCCTGGGTGATGTAGCCAGCTAGCAAATTAACTTAATTTACCACGCAACATAGCCCAACATAGTGTGAGACTGGAGAGTAGCTGTAGTTCCCCAATGGTCGACAGGCTAAAACACTCTGTGGCCATGGCACGTACATGTATGCACCCTGACTATTCATTTAATGATAAGGAACAGAGATCTGGAAAACAGTGAGCAACCATGTACGGTCAGCTAGGGACAAAATGTCTGCGTCACATCGAAAGGACACAGAAGCCTCTGAGCACCTTTACATTGGTTTGGTTCATTGATTTGCACCCTTAAAACGCCAAGCGTCTTCAAGCATGTAAACCTTTAGCAAATTAGGCGCACTGTTGAGGGGTCAAATAGGAAATTGTTGCATCTTAAAAACATTGTCTTTCAGAGCCAGGGGGATTATATAACATTACAAGATGCCAAGAAGAAGAAGACTGCATGAATATTGAGAAGATGTGTTATGGATTAAGATAGGATTATAGTTGGATTAAATGAGAGGAGTAAAAATACAGATTTTCTGTAGGGAGCTCCCTTCGCTCTCTTGGAGGTGAGTCAGGTGCCAAAATAGACTGACAGACACACTTGGCCTTAGAAACACAGAATCATCTCAACTAGGGGGGGGGAGTCAGGACCGAATCTCAGGAGACCCAGACCAAGCATACAGTATAGAGACTATGACAAGACCATCCAGATTCCAGACAACACCAATATGTTGGGTTCAGAGACACAGACCAGACCCAGAACTGGACATCAGCTGTGTGTGCGGTAGAGAATTAATCAGTGGTCCAATCAGCTAGCCGTCGTCTCTCTCTGCCTCCACTGAGAATTCTGTCATCAGTGACCAAACCCAACAGGCCAGAAACAACCAATAGAGTTTGAAACAACATGAGCAAACCATACCCACCATCAGATTCTTCTTGGGCAGAATATGCTAGTACAACTTGATTCGATTTCCTTTCAAGTTTCACTGTGCCTAGACTAGGTACCGCACTCCATCTCAATTTCTATTTGACATTTGTAATTTTATTGTTACCCACATAGACTTGATGGTATACATACCCATGGATTTCAGTTAGCAAAGGGCTGTTTTACTTGTGCAGATTCCATGTGGTAGGGGGTTTGGTTTGGGGACCAGAAGCAGTCAATACTGTATTTACACCATATCTGCCTCACTCTGCCTCTTCAGTCCAGCCTAGTCAATATTGCGCACACCTCCCCTCTATTTTCATCTACCTCCTGACAGCAACCCCCTCCACTCTGCTGAGCAATGCTACACAGACCATGTAAATCCTATAATACAGTAACTGATCATTGATATGCCTATACTCTTTTAACAGTTTTCATTGTGGCCCAGAGACCGTAAAATCAATTCAGTGCCAATACTGAATATACGTTCTAATACTGAGACTAACCATGAAGGCAATCTCTTCGAGGTCATGCAACGTAACTGCCTCATTAATGTCAGCTGAAGATGTAATATACAAACATCGTTCTTTCTCCAGGTTAGACCACGGGGCTGCTCACCGCTAGCGCACAGCAAGGGGAATGAGAGCAGAGCAGCACACTATGAAGGGACCAATAGAGAGGAGATAGAGAACACCTGCAGGTCACCCCTGCTGTTCTCACACTACTGAAGCATGTGTTCCCTATCGTTAATGACACACTGTCAGACACCCTGTCAGGGTTTGACCACACGACTCTCCCTTTGCTCTCTGTCTGGTGCCTGATGTGCAATAGGAGGGCCTATTTAACTTATATACACGGGGAGTCAGGAAGAAGGTGCAGAAGGTACGCTTAATGATAAGAAAAGGCAGATAAACAAAACAGGAGAAGCGTACTGAATGTGAACAAAGCCATTACTGCCTGATGACTGAGGCTACTGATGGCAAAATAAAGAGAGAGTAATCAAGGTGATGATGAGGTCCAGGTGTGCATTGTGATGGGCAGCAGGTGTGCATAATGATGATTGCCAGGACCTGTGGTTAGTAGACCGGCAATGTTGAGTGCCGGAGCCAGGGAGCGGGAGTAGGTGGAGAGCCAGACGTGATCACCAGGATGGAACACGGGAGCTTCACTGCGGTGGCGGTCCGCCTGCTCCTTCTGGAGGCAGATGGCATGCTGGAGCCTCACGGCGGCAGCATTCCAAACCTCCTCCAGAACCATTCATCCACCGCAGGGGCTTTGGTCTGGCTCGGGGTAACGGAAACGGGCCCACTCCCCTTGCCGGGCCTGGCCTGGCAGTGACGCCTAAGGAACATCCCCAGCCCTGGTAAGTCCTCTCCACCAGCTCATTTGACTGAAGTCGGCACCTCGATGTGAGGCTGGCCGTGGCACCCAGCTTCTCCATGAAGGCTCTCCATTCCCGTGATGTGAATTGGGGGCCATGGTCGGAGACGAGTAGGGAGACCAGAGAGAGGGATCAAACAGGAGGATTTGGAGAATCTGTCCACCACAACCATAACAGTGGTGAAACCATCAGAAGGGGGAAGAGCAGTAACGCAATCTATGGACAGATGAGACGAAGGCCGCAGAGGCACGGGAAGGAGAAGGAGTTTCCCTACTGAAGCGTCCCGGGGTGATTTGGTTTGGGCACATATGGAGCAGGAGTTGATGTAGCGGGCGAGATCCTGCACCAAGGTAGGCCTTAAGTACTTTACGGACATGGGTTGAATGGTGCGAGTGAAACGTGGGTGTCTACCGGCAAGATATGTATGCTCCCAGGTCAACAGCCAATCCCTTACCTCCGTGGGGACGCAGGTGTGCTCCAGAGGGCAGGCAGCAAGCGTGGGTCCCCATCTCCAGAGCCTGGTGGATGTCCACGTCTACATCCAAAAGCACGGGGGCAATGATTTGAGAGGGCTGAATGATGGGCGCACTCAGAACAGGAAAGGGCCCACCTTGCTTGGCACGGATTCAGCCGCCACGCTGTCCATATGTAGGTTCCAATGGTCGGTGAGGATGAGAAATAGGTCCTTGGCGCCCTCCAGCCAGTGTCTCCACTCTTTTAATGCCAACTTCACCACCAGGAGCTCCCGGTGGCCGACATCATAGTTCCTCTATGCAGGAGAGTAGTATGCACATGGATGCAATTTCTGTGGGTTATCTTAGCGTTGGGACAGGACAGCCCCCACACCCACTTATGAGGCATACACCTCCACCACAAAGGGCAGCGTGGGATCTGGGTGTTTCAGCAACGGGGCGGAGGTGAAACACCCCTTCAGTAGGCGGAAGGCCTCAACGGCTGCAAGACTCCACACCAACTTACTGGGACCGCCCTTGAGGAGAGAGTTGAGAGGAGAGGAGATGGAGCTGAAGTTTTTAATGAAGCAGCGGTAGAAGTTGGAAAACCCCAAAACAATGTTGTAGTCCCTTTAAGGTGGTTGGGACTGCCTCGACCTTCCTCTCAACCACCACCACTCCCGAGGTCTGATTCGGTATCCCAAGAAGGAGACAGCCACCTGATAGAACTGGCACTCCTCCTCCGCTACCCGGACGTGGGCAATGTAATCCTCCAAGGTGGACGAGTAGACCAGGATTTTGTCGATATACACGACCACCTGGCACCCAATCATGTTCCGGAACACCTCATTCACAAATGCCTGTAACACCGACGGAGAATTAGTTAACCCATAAGGCATTACCAAGTACTCGTAGTGCCCAGACATCCTGCTGAAGGCCGTTATCCATTCATCCCCCTCACGGATGCGGATCAGATTGTAGGCACTCTGCAAGTGCAGTTTAGTTTTAAAAAACGGGCCCCGCGGAGATGTTTCGATGGAGGCTGGGAGAGGGTAGAAGTACTTGGTGGTGATGGAATTGAGGCCTCTGTAATCAATGCACGGACGTAGACCTCTGTCCTATTTTCTGTCTCTCCTTTTCCCCCTTTCACACTCTACTAAAATATAAAATAATCACTATTATAACAAAAGCCCAAAGATAATTCCTCAGACAGAATGAAAACTGCGAGCACGTGATTGTTTCCTTTCACTGTTTGGCACAATTTCTGTTAATACAATCGCCACCACCACACACAATGAGATAACAACAGACAGGAAAGATTTTTTACTTCAAATATATAGGATTTTCCTTTATGGAAGTGACAGAACTGAGATTAAAATGTTCTCTTCCTCATTGGCTATTTTAAAATGGTTCCCTATTGTCTACAACAAGCACATTCGAATAACAGGGGACAAATGAAGAAAGCGATAACACTGCAATGAGAGAGAATATTTTTAAATCCCATTCCTGAGGGGAGTTAGGGGTTGAAGACTTGGCTTTGATGTCGTGGATGGGGACGGTATGGTGCAGGGAACTGAAATCACATGTATGGCAGCAGTAATGTGGAGAATTGCATACATGCCTAAATACACACGTTGCTCACACACACCACACACAAAATGAAATAAAAAATCTTCTGTTTTTTTCATACCGGTAGGTACACGTGAGGTATCAAACTGACAGAAAGACACAGAGATGCCAACTCATAAATAAATACTACTGCACCGGGATATTTTTCTCAACACTGATACAATATTCAAGAAATTCCAATTTCAGAACTGCCACGGCAGTCACATTACACAATCAAATAGGCATAAGGTCCCAATTCTATGATATAAGAGCCGTGGTTTGACCTATAATTGAGTTGATACACATAGTAGAGTACCTAAGGTGTAAGGCATCAAACGTGTGGGGGGAAAAAAATCATATTTTAAATGGGTCAACAGCATTCCCCTTGAGCTGTAAAAACATGAAGGCTATCCCAGCCCAGCTTCCTGCATATTCAGAGCTGTCATTTTCCCCTTTTCGATATGCTGCACACATGTCCACACACACATTGATATGCACGGCATATGCAACACATTACCATTCAGACCGTCCTAATCCCAAACAGGAGCAGAATGACATTGTTTCATGTTGATCTCTCCTGATGTGAACATGCTTTTGATTTCATCGCCTGCTCCACTAGAAGACTCCACCATTTAAACAAACACAGTCAATCACACATAGAATTGTTGTGCCTCTAGAGAACTAACCTAGACCTTAACCTCTTGAGTTTTTCAAAAGTTATCTAATCGGATGTCACCTATCGGATAGGATTAAAAATGAGAATGAATATAATTAATTAGAATGAATTGAATGGGAGTCCCCATTCAAGTCAATGAATTGTCAGTTCTATTCGTGATATTGCCTTGTATTTAATCCTATCCAATAGGTGAAATCCAGATAACTGGGTCCAGGGAAGTAAACGTGTAACAAGCAACCAGGCCAATGCAAATGAACTACGCTCTTCTACTAACTCCCTCCTCTTATCTAAGACCATGTTAAATCAACCGGTTATCAGGTTTCCAGGATCATTCATGCATTCTCGCAGCAGGAAAGGACATCATGTTTCTGACCTCACAGGATCCCCATTATCAGTTGTTCATGAAGCAAGCCAGTAAGATTGATTCAAATTCGCAACTGTTGATGTCCACCATCCAGCACTGCATGTCTTTTGTTGCAGATGAACCACATGTGCTGTCCTGACTCTGGTGAAGTAAGAGTATAAGGTAAAGTCAGGCCACCCTGTAAAAGGCCTTGGAACGTCACCTGGCTGTGAGAGACGGCATCTGGAGTATATGGCATGTGCCAGACAAAAATAACACTACTTCTTTTTACTTTCTTCTTTCAATTGGTGATATTTGCCCAGGGGCAGGCACAGCTACATTCTCCATTCGTCTCCTCTCTATGTCTCAAGTATCAGCTGGCAATCTTGGTACCCCCCTCCCTCCCTCCCCAACCCCACTTCTCGCTTCAAGTTTTCTGTGCCACTAGTTGTGTTGCCACATAACCCCCATACGTCATCTTCTTGGTCTTAAAACTTGCCTTGCCAACTCCTTCGCTGTACTTTGCCAACCTATATCCACACGTCTTACACATTTCCATTCAAGTGTCGTTGACATTCACTCAGTAATAACTGCAATATTACATAGAGATGGAGCCAGTGTGGGCACATGCCCAAATAACTGAGCAAAACCCGATATCACAGAAAAGCATTTATAGGAAGGGAAGTATTGACATTGGGCACTATGCCTTCTCAATATGGCTAAAGCACATTCTCCTTTTAATTATCATGAAGCAAAAACACATGGAATTTCTAACAGCAGAAATAGATGTACTTGTTATCAATGTCATGCACAGCTGGCTGGTATATCCGTTGAATGACTTCAACATGTGACTTCTTGTTGACCTTTTGACTCTGTCTGGTGTGTAGCCTGGCATTATGACAGACAGACAGACAGACAGACAGACAGACAGACAGACAGGCAGGCAGGCAGGCAGGCAGGCAGGCAGGCAGGCAGGCAGGCAGGCAGGCAGGCAGGCAGGCAGGCAGGCAGGCAGGCAGGCAGGCAGGCAGGCAGGCAGGCAGGCAGGCAGGCAGGCAGGCAGGCAGGCAGGCAGGCAGGCAGGCAGGCAGGCAGACAGGCAGACAGACAGACAGACAGGCAGACAGGCAGGCAGACAGACAGACAGACAGACAGACAGACAGACAGACAGACAGACAGACAGACAGACAGACAGACAGACAGACAGACAGACAGACAGACAGACAGACAGACAGACAGACGGAGGGGTGGAGGGGTAGAAAGCAAAAGGGATAGAGGGAGAAAGAGGGAGAACATTTTGATTTGAATATCTAAAAAACCTATGTCTGCATCATGAGCATTTTATAATAAAAATGGTATGTCCAATTCAAATCCAGAAATGACTCAATTCAAAATGGAATTCACTCTAAAACATTCATTTACATAGAGGGAGTAGAGGAAAAAAGCAGAGCTTGATATTTAATAGGGCTCCAGACTGATGGAGGTTGTGTGTGTGTGTGTGTGTGTGTGTGTGTGTGTGTGTGTGTGTGTGTGTGTGTGTGTGTGTGTGTGTGTGTGTGTGTGTGTGTGTGTGTGTGTGTGTGTGTGTGTGTGTGTGTGTGTGTGTGTGTGTGTGTGTGTGTGTGTGTGTGTGTGTGTGTGTGTGTGTGTGTGAGAGAGAGAGAGACCTGGTTCAAATTCTATTTCAGGTATTTAAATTACTTTTCCAAACATTTAAAGACACATATTCAGATTATTTTATTTGACAAAACAAGCAGTTGAATACTGGAATGTATTTAAACAGTAAGGCATGAGAACCCAATGATTATTGTGTGATAACTCCTTCCTAAGGGCTGTTTGCCTTGGGCTGGGAACAGGAGGGAGATATCACACGATAATCCCCAGGTATGAGGTCCTTATTGCTTTTATAAAACAGTTGCCAACATATTTATACAACTTTGAATTACATTTTTTCATTAAAACTTTATTTAAACAAGTCAATTTGTGTTTGCATTCTGAAGTTGCTACACAAGCGGCTGGTCATTAGTTATTTTCTCATGTCTGACACGGTCGTTAATTCTAACCATTCTTTTCATTCGACATTGCTATGCTAAACAAATCATTGGCACGTAACTAGCTAGCAGAGATTCAATGATGATGAGAGACAAGATCTTCAATAAATAATGGTTCAATAAATATCCAATAGGCAACAACTATTAAGGTTGGCGCAATGTTTCTCAAATTTCAAAGTGTTTTGTTTCTTCTCTGTACTGTTCCAAGATTAAGTTTAGGCATTAACTCCGAAGGGTTAAGATAAGGGCCAAGGTTTACGAGAGGCTTAAAACAAACAAATATCAAAAACAGCTTGATATAGCTGGATTCAATCATGAAACCTTTGGAACCAGATGCTTACACCCATATGCCACGCCCGTCCACAACACCTTTGCCCGTCCACAACACCTTTGCAAAACCAAAGCCAGGTCATCTGATGCAGCACTCCATCACTCTCCTTCTTGGTAAAATAGCCCTTACACAGCCTGGAGATGTGTTGGGTCATTGTCCTGTTTAAAAACAAATGATAGTCCCACTAAGCGGATGGGATGGCGTATGGCTGAAGAATGCTGTGGTAGCCATGCTGGTTAAGTATGCTTTGAATTCTAAATAAATCACAGACAGTGTCAACAGCAAAGCACACCCACACCATCACACCTCCTCCTCCATGCTTTATGGTGGGAAATACACATGCAGAGATCATCCGTTCACCCACACCGTGTCTCACAAAGGCACGGCGGTTGGAACCAAAGGTTCCAGGCCAAAGGACAGATTTCCACCGATCTAATGTCTATTGCTTGTGTTTCTTGGCCCGAGCAAGTCTTCTTATTATTGGTGTCCTTTAATAGTGGTTTCTTTTCCAGCAATTCGACCACAAAGGCCTGATTCACAGTCTCCTCTGAACAGTTGATGTTGAGATGTGTCTGTTCCTTTAACTCTGTGAAGCATTTATGAGGCTGGTAGCTTTAATGACCTTATCATCTGCAGCAGAGATAACTCTGGGTCTTCCTTTCCTGTGGCGGTCCTCATGAGAGCCAGTTTCATCATAGCGCTTGATGGTTTTTGCGACTGCACTCGACAGAAACTTTCAAAGTACTTGAAATGTTCCATATTGACTGATCTTCATGTCTTAAAGTAATGATCGTGAACTCTCGTTTCTCTTTGCTTATTTGAGCTGCTCTTGCCATAATATGGACTTGGTATTTTACCAAATGGGCTATCTCCTGTATACACCCCTACCTTGTCACATCACAAGTGATTGGCTCAAATACAATAAGAAGGAAAGACATTCCACAAATGAACTTTTAAGAAGGCACAACTGTTCATTGAAATGCATTCCAGGTGACTACCTCATGAAGCTAGTTGAGAGAATGCCAAGAGTGTGCAAAGCTGTCATCAAGGCAAAAGGGTGACAATTTGAAGAATCTCAAATATAAAATATTGTAACGACCCTGGGTTTATAAGCGCGGATATCGACTCTTCCGCTCGAGCATGCTTTTGCGGCAGTCGATAGCACGCTGGACTTCGGGCTAGAAGGTCGAGGGTTCGAGACCTGCTATCTGCTTGTTTCATTACATAGGTGTCAGAAGTGAGATCGGACCTTGCATCCATGACAGTGTGTGTGCTTGGCCAGTGAGCGCGTTCCTGTAAGACGTAGAGTCGCAAGCTAGCACGAGGACACGCTCTTTGAAAGGAGGGAGTAGTGCAACTACTCCTTTTTGGTTACTACATGATTCCATATGAGATATTTCATAATTTTGATGTTTTCACTATTATTCTACACTGTAGAAAATAGTCAAAATAAAGAAAACCCTTGAATGAGTAGGTGTTCTAAAACATTTGACCGGTAGTGTAACTAGCTATCAGAGATGCAATGATGATGAGAGACAAGAACTTCAATAAATAATGATTTAATAAATATCCAATAGGTCTACATAGACCATACTGCGCTGGTTAATGAATTAATGGAATTCTGAGTGTTTAACGGTTTCCATGGTGAATTGTTATTTTCACGTTCATTCTTGGGCTAGCTGGCCCTAGGAACATATCTGTATATTCCTAGACCTAGACAACTAACACCGGAGAGATCGCATTTGTAAAATGATACATTGTTGCACAGGTTATAGAGGTAGACGGGTAGGTGTATAAAACCCCCAACTGTGGCAAACCAAATAGTAGCATGGAAAAATAATGTTTAGATGCTTTATTCCTTCAGGGAGATGATATGTATACATTTCCTGCCTGGGGTGTGGGACAGGGGAAAAATGAGATTACCACGTCATGGTATTTTGCAGGATACCAAACAATCAGCATCCAGGATCCAAACAACCTGTTTTGTACTTGGAAAAACACTTGGAGAGTACAATATTTGAAAATACAAAAATACACTGAGTCGTGCATTTAAATCAGGTATTTGAAAATAGTATTTGAAATAAAAAATAAATTTTGTTTTTTTGTACAAATAACCATTCAAGTACTCAAATAAAAGTATAGATTTTGGACTTAGTATTTCAAAATACCCAAATACAGAAAAAAATATTTAAATAACAAATATTCAAATACACACATATTTCAACCCTTGTCTGGTTGTGTGTGTACGCGTGTGTGTGTGAGTGAGAGAGAGCGAGAGAGAGAAAGAGAATGTGAGAGAGAAAGAATGACATGGAGTGAGAAAGGGTTTGTAAGAGATTGTGGGATTTAACAATCTCTTCACCATGGTGGAGCCCAAAGACATCCAAATTAAATTGTGCTTTTAATTTCCAGGGGAAAAAAATCGATAGCTCTGCCACTTCTCCAGTCTGCTCAATGGTTGGTGTTGATTAGCAAGATTTCATCTAACTTTTGTAGCTGTTTCTAACATGCAGAATCAGGACCATGGACAGCACCTGTAACCATTGCTGCTCTGCTGCTTTACAACACTCTTTATGTGTACAGTGAAAATACTTGGCAGTACATAATGGCATGTTTGAGTGGACACTGTACAGTCAAAGTTTGCCAGATTTGATATGTCAAGCACCCTTATATTTTAAGAGGGAATGAGACCCTAATGTGCCGTTCTACATTAAACATATAACAGGTTGGTAGCTTGGTTCCAATTAATCACTTCAACATCTTTGGTGGTAATTAAAAGCTGTGTGAACATATAAAAAACAATTGCATAAACACTGCAAAATACATGAGATTTACTCCGTCACTGCCACACACACAGACAGAAGTGTCAACAACATTGTTATAATTAACCGAGACCCTGAGACTGTTCATCAGTTTCTGTTGAGAGATTACGACGCCTCTGCAAATTCATTTAGTGCGTCACAAAGCCAAACACCAAACAGGAAACAGACGTTAAATCTGAAATTAACATTCCTACAGGACTAAAGAGAAGAGGATCCACAATCATGTTTGTGCATCCGTTAGAGTATCACATGATTCACTGTGCACACCGGAGACATTTGCCATGTTAAATTGTTATGGTCTAGAGCATTGTTTGCAACTCCGGTCCTCAAGTATCCCCAACAGTACTCATTTGTATTGTAACCCTGGACAAGCACACCTGATTCAACTTGTCAACTAATCATCAAGCCCTGAATGAGGTATATTCATCCCGGGCTACAACAAAAAGTTGTGCTGTTTGGGGTAATCGAGGAAACACTGGTCCAGAGACTTGGGCACAAGTTCTCCTGAGGTCGCCTGATTGGGGTCCATATAGGTCCTGGAAAGCTCAACACAGTAAAGAATGACTTTGGTATTTGATGGTCACAAAGGTCTATGAGCACACAAAACAAAACACTTGGACCTGTTCCTTTTAGTAATTGTAAGACTGGAAAGACGTTTGGGAGACATTGAACAAAATGTGGCTCAACACCAAATGAGGTTGAAGGTGTAAATCTGACTAAAACACACAAAAAGCCTCTTCCACATAGCATATGTGTTTAACCCTCTATAACCCGAGGTTCGGGGTGGAGCTGGACCATCCATAAACATGATTAAAATGTGTGTGTGTTTTTTCTTTTGGCTTCCCCATATCCGGAGCATGGATCACAAAATAAACTATTTCTTGAATTTAGCCGACGACAAGAAACAGATTCATATTATCTATCCACAACATGAACTTAAACTGTAGGTGATATAATCAGTAGTAGCAGAGGAGAAACATAAAACTTTTGTCATCAAGTCAGCAATAGCATACCACCTTGCATCCCACCTCTGGCTTGCCTCTCAACTGTATCCCACCTCTGGCTTGCCTCTGAACTGCATCCACCTCTGGCTTGCCTCTGAACTGCATCCCACCTCTGGCTTGCCTCTGAACTGTATCCCACCTCTGGCTTGCCTCTGAACTGTATCCCACCTCTGGCTTGCCTCTGAACTGTAACCCACCTCTGGCTTGCCTCTGAACTGTAACCCACCTCTGGCTTGCCTCTGAACTGTATCCCACCTCTGGCTTGCCTCTGAACTGTATCCCACCTCTGGCTTGCCTCTGAACTGTATCCCACCTCTGGCTTGCCTCTGAACTGCATCCCACCTCTGGCTTGCCTCTGAACTGCATCCCACCTCTGGCTTGCCTCTGAACTGTATCCCACCTCTGGCTTGCCTCTGAACTGTATCCCACCTCTGGCTTGCCTCTGAACTGTATCCCACCTCTGGCTTGCCTCTGAACTGTATCCCACCTCTGGCTTGCCTCTGAACTGCATCCCACCTCTGGCTTGCCTCTGAACTGTATCCCACTCTGGCTTGCCTCTGAACTGCATCCCACCTCTGGCTTGCCTCTGAACTGTATCCCACCTCTGGCTTGCCTCTGAACTGTATCCCACCTCTGGCTTGCCTCTGAACTGTATCCCACCTCTGGCTTGCCTCTGAACTGTATCCCACCTCTGCCTTGCCTCTGAACTGTATCCCACCTCTGCCTTGCCTCTGAACTGTATCCCACTCATACCATCATGTGTACCGGATCATCCCCAGCTTCCAATTGGCTCATTCATCCCTGTAACTACTCCTCAGGCCACTGTTGTAAATGAGCATGTGTTCTCAGTCAACTTCCCTGTTAAAATAAATGCAAATAAATGACACAGGCATAGACACCACTGACCTAAGTAACTGAGAATACAAGACATGCCCTAACACACCGACACATATTCAAATGTCAGAGGAACTATATCCACTGTTTTCACTAACTCCACATGCAGGATAATTGTCACAATATTTATGTTTTTTTTAAATGTGCTAAACG
The DNA here is from genome assembly GCF_021184085.1 of Oncorhynchus gorbuscha. Taxonomy (NCBI): domain Eukaryota; kingdom Metazoa; phylum Chordata; class Actinopteri; order Salmoniformes; family Salmonidae; genus Oncorhynchus; species Oncorhynchus gorbuscha. The sequence goes on from NC_060192.1 coordinate 25,247,753, forward strand.
TGCTAAAAAAAATTCAATGCAGATATTTCATAAGTGCAAACTCATGTAACTCTCTCTGAGAGGCATCCCTCAACCCTGGCAGGACTATTTCCCAGTCGAACCGGGAAATGATCTGTGGTCGTGACTTTGTGAACTGAGAAAAACAGAGAATCCACTACTCACTACCATTTCGATTGCAGGATTGCAGATGAAGAAAAAGCATTGGCGGAACAGGCTTGGAGTGAAAGTTCATGCCTCTGACTAAAACTCATCTCACAAAAAGATAAGAATGGAACTAGAGCTGATCCAGCTCAATGGGGATGTTTGGCATGGACAAAATGCCTCAAAGTTAGAAAAAAAACTACTATACATGCAAAAATAGACATATTGATACCTGTATCTTAAGAGAATAAACTATTTTAAATCTGATATAAAATAGGAATAATAAAATATAATAAAATAGGAATAATGAAATGAAGGTGTGTCCAAATGAAGATTGGACACACCTACTCATTCAAGGGTTTGCCTTTATTTGTACAATTTTCTGCATTGTAGAATATCAACACTACGAAATAACACACATGGAATCATGTAGTAACCAAAAAGGTGTGAAACAAATCAAAATATATTTTACATTTGATATTCTTCAAAGTCGCCACCCTTTGCCTTGCACATGCTTGGCATTCTCTCAACCAGCTTGATTAGGTAGTTACCTGGAATACATTTCAATCAACATGTGTGTCTTGTTAAAAGTTAATTTGTGGAATTTCTTTCCTTCTTAATGTGTTTGAGTCAATCAGTTGTATTGTGACAAGGTAGGGGTTGTATACAGAATATGGCAAGAACAGCTCAAAGAAGCAAAGAGAAATGACCTCATTAGAGGTCACAAGAGAAACGACCTCAACCATCATTACTTTAATACATGAAGGTCAGTCAATCCAGAAAATGTCAAGAACTTTGCAGTTGCAAAAACCATTAAGCGCTATGGTGAAACTGGCTCTTATAAGGATCACCACAAAAATGGAAGTCACAGAGTTACCTCTGCTACAGAGGATAAGTTAGAGTTACCAATCTCAGAAATTGCAGCTCAAAAAAATGCTTCACAGAGTTCAAGTAACAGACACATCAACATCAACTGTTCAGAGGAGACTGGGTGACTCAGGCCTTCGTGGTCGAATTGCTGCAAAGAACCCACTACTAAAAGACACCAATAAGAAGAAGAGACTTGCTCGGGCCAAGAAACACGAGCAATGGACATTAGACCGGTGAAAATCTGTCCTTTGGTCTGATGAGTCCAAATTGGAGATTTTTGGTTCCAACCGCTGTGTCTTTGTGAGACGCAGAGTAGGTGAATGGATGATCTCTGCATGTGTGGTTCCCACCATAGTGTCACGCCCTGACCTTAGAGAGACGTTTTATTTCTCTCTTTGGTTAGGTCAGGGTGTGATTAGGGTGGGCATTTTGTGTTTCCTATTTCTTTGTTTTTGGCCGAGTGTGGTTCCCAATCAGAGGCAGCAGTCTATCGTTGTCTCCGATTGGGAATCATATTTAGGTAGCCTTTTTCCCACCTGTGTTTTGTGGGTAGTTATTTTCTGTTAAGTATCTGTTTACCTGACAGAACTGTTCACTTTCGTTTTGTTACTTTGTTCGAGTGTTTTCTTTGATCGACAAAATCATGAACACTTTCCACGCTGCGCTTTGGTCCACTCCTTCCGACGACGAGCGTTACACATAGAGCATGGAGGAGAAGGTGTGATGGTGTGGGGGTGCTTTGCTGGTGACACTGTCTGTGATTAATTTTGAATTCAAAGGACACTTAACCAGCATGACAACTACATCATTCTGCAGCGATAATGCGATCCCATCTGGTTTCCGTTTAGTGGGACTATCATTTGGTTTTCAACAGGACAATGAACATATCCCAGTCCGTGTGATCAAAACAATCCTGAAGCGTGGATTCCGATTAGTCAGACCAGTGTTGAATGGTTCTAGTCACTGGTACATCCTGTTTGAGTTTCTGCCTATAACACGTTATATAAGACGGTAGGAGCATCGTGGTCGGGAGGGCCTTGTATGCATCGCAGAAGTTAGAGTAGCAGTGATCGAGTGTATTACTCCCGCGAGTACTGTAATCAATATGCTGATAGAATTCAGGTAGCCTTGTTCTCAATTTGCTTTGACAAAATCCCCAGCTACAATAAATGCAGCCTCAGGATATAAACTCAGCAAAAAAAGAAACATCCTCTCAATGTCAACTGCATTTATTTTCAGCAAACTTAACATGTGTAAATACTTGTATGAACATAACAAGATTCAACAACAGACATAAACTGAACAAGTTCCACAGACATGTGACTAACAGAAATTGAATAATTGGTCCCTGAACAAAGAGGGGGGGGTGGTCAAAATCAAAAGTAACAGTCAGTATCTGGTGTGGCCACCAGCTGCATTAAGTACTGCAGTGCATCTCCTCCTCATGGACTGCATCAGATTTGCCAGTTCTTGCTGTGAGATGTTACCCCACTCTTCCACCAAGGCACCTGCAAGTTCCCGCGACTTTCTGGGGGGAATGGCCCTAGTCCTTACCCTCCGATCCAACAGGTCCCAGACGTGCTCAATGGGATTGAGATCCGGGCTCTTCATTGGCCATGGCAGAACACTGACATTCCTGTCTTGCAGGAAATCACGCACAGAACGAGCAGTATGGCTGGTGGCATTGTCATGCTGGAGGGTCATGTCAGGATGAACCTGCAGAAAGGGTACCACATGAGGGAGGAGGATGTCGTCCCTGTAACGCACAGCGATGACAACAAGCTCAGTCCGATGATGCTGTGAAACACCGCTCCAGACCATGACGGACCCTCGACCTCCAAATCGATCCCGCTCCAGAGTACAGGCCTCGGTGTAATGCTCATTCCTTTGACGATAAACACGAATCCAACCATCACCCCTGGTGAGACAAAACCGTGACTGGTCAGTGAAGAGCACTTTTTGTCAGTCCTGTCTGGTCCAGCGACGGAGGATTTGTGCCCATAGTCGACGTTGTTACCGGTGATGTCTGATGAGGACCTGCCTTACAACAGGCCTACAAGCCCTCAGCCCAGCCTCTCTTAGCATATTACGGACAGTCTGAGCACTGATGGAAGGATTATGCGTTCCTGGTGTAACTCGGGCAGTTGTTGTTGCTATCCTGTACCTGTCCCGCAGGTGTGATGTTCGGATGTACCGATCCTGTGCAGGTGTTACATGTGGTCTGCAACTGCGAGGATGATCAGCTGTCCGTCCTGTCTCCCTGAAGCGCTGTCTTAGGCGCTTAGTCTCACAGTACGGACATTGCAATTTATTTCCCTGGCCACATCTGCAGTCCTCATGCCTCTTTGCAGCATGCCTAAGGCACGTTCACGCAGATGAGCAGGGATCCTGGGCATCTTTCTTTTGGTGCTTTTCAGAGTCAGTCGAAAGGCCTCTTTAGTGTCCTAAGTTTTCATAACTGTGACCTTAATTGCCTACCATCTGTAAGAATTCTCTTGGGAGGTAATATGGCCGGCATTTGATGTCGGGTGATCAGAAGGACTTGACTTTCCTGTGTGTTGTTATGATTACACCATGAGTCGTTAATCATGAAGCATACACCCCCGCCCTTCCTCTTCCCAGAGAGGTGTTTATCTCTGTCTGTGCAATGCATGGAGAACCCGGTGGATGAACCGATTCCGACAACATATCCAGAGAGAGCCATGTTTCCGTGAAACATAGAATGTTACAATCTCTGATGTCTCTCTGGAAGGCAACTCTTGCTCGATTTTCGTCTACAAGAGACTGGACATTAGCGAGTAGTATACTCGGGAGCTGTGGGCGATGTGCAGAAACCTGACCAGGAGGCCGCTCTGTCTGCCCCTTCTGCGGTGCCGTTGTTTTGGGTCAGCTTCTGGGATTAGATCCATTGTCCTGGGTGGTGGTCCAAACAGAGGATCCTCTTTGGGAAAGTCGTATTCCTGGTCATAATGTTGGTAAGTTGACGTCACTCTTATATCCAATAGTTCTTTCCAGCTGTATGTAATAAGACTTAAGATTTCCTGGGATAACGATGTAAGAAATAATACATTAAAAAAACAAAATCCTGCATTGTTTCTATTGACTCGAAGTGAGGCGACCATCTCTGTCGGCGCCATTGTTTAGAAGGTTAGATTAGTATGGATGTGTTCACTGAGTTGCTGTCTGCAATTATTCTCTTTCACACCAGGCATCTAGGATGGGTAGATAATAGATCACATCAAAACACAACAGATCGTATTTACCACACGTAACCCTTTAAAATGAGACCATAAATAGTCAAAATGCAAAAATAGAAATGGCTACATAACAAAGAAAGCTCCAAACATCTTTCTCTCAGAATTAAAATACATTCTTCAATCATATTTCCAGTGCCAAGCCCCACAAGAAGGGATAGCAGTGGAACTGGATTCCCGTAACAGGTGGTAATAGCTCTGTAGCTCAGTTGGTAGAGCATGGCGCTTGTAACGCCAGGGTAGTGGGTTCGATCCCTGGGACCACCCATATAGAATGTATGCACACATGACTGTAAGTCGCTTTGGATAAAAGCGTCTGCTAAATGGCATATATTATTATTTAATATTATTATTATTATTATTAGAACCACTAACTCAACATCAGAATTGATCTCATCCACAGGATTATGTATATGGTCTAAACATCTCAGGTCTCCTGTCGTTTTCAAGACAACTCGGCACCTCTGAAATTTCCGACTTGGAAACTAGTTGTAGAAAAATGTACACCAAGTTTCCCACTTGGAAAATATCAGAATCAACCAGTAGGAAGCTCTGTGCAAAAAAAAAAAACTTCAGTTTTCCGAGTTGTCTTGAAAGCACCATCCATCCTCCATTATTTTTTCATTCTCCATAATACAGTATCACTAGGGAACCTACATCGAGTATGAGGCAAAACATACACACTAATACATTGCACTAATGAAAACCACAAATACAGTGCACATGCACATGTTTCCTCGTGGGATTATTAACAGCAACTCACATTGTTGTCATTTAAATGTGTATTTCCTCCTGCTTTTCGTGTCTGAAGCTGGGCACCCTTACAAAATAGGCATGGTCTAAATGGTTCTTCCCTGTGCAAGGCTTAATTAAATAAATACAAAATAAAATACATTTTCTCTGGGCAAAGACACACTACTTTGGATGGGCAACTTGCAGTGACAGTGTTGTTGCGGTACAATAACACTCAGGTCTCAGGTATATCCTAATCTCAATGTCTTACGCAAACCATGTTCATATAGTCACATCTTAATAAGGTCTGTTGGTACTGTAAACCTTATCTCATTACCATGAGAACACCATCATAAAGACCATTTAGAACATTAGACTTACACACAGGTTGACATTAAACAGGTGTGTTATCGATGGTATCAGCAACTGAACACAACACTGTTGTCATATACCACAAACATTAACATTAACATTAAGTAAACATGTCGCTAGAACCACTATAGGCTCAGGATATAATCAGCCAGTGGCTGAGGTCATGACTATTTAGTTATTTGGCAACATTACTTTTTCCATGGTTTTGACAAAACCATAATATGTACAACTTTCTCAGTAGACAGAATAGTATTATCACTCACCTGAGTGCTGCTGTCAGCAGTGAGCAAGAAACTGGTGGTCTTAACAGATCATCACCCTTCCCTCTTGGGAATGGCAGGCAGGTTTTCTTCCGAAATGGATCTGGTGCAAGACCAGACAATTCCATCAATTCTAAGAACTTATTTGATAGAGATACACAAAATGCCACTACTTACCATTCATAACGGAGTACACACAAATACCCTATATAAAGTTGACTGTCGTTCTCCAAATCAACTCTTGAAGTATAATTGATTGATTTATCAAAGGTATTGCACCATTTACACAACCCAACTGACCTCCTCCCAATGAGACAAATATTATTGGTTAGCTTATTTGTTAAACATCCTCGATCATTAGAGTGGTAGCTTATTTGCAGAATGAATATTGTCAAGGCATAAAGTAATGATTCATCCATATCCATATAATACTCACTTGCTGCCCAATAGCATCTGCCTCCTGTCCTTCTTCGACTCCTTCTCCGTATACAATGTGTCACGGCAAAATACTGTAGCCTGTCACTTCCAAAGAACACTATCAATGGTGCTCCGTAGGCTACGCTGATGCGCTGGATTTTGGATACGTCGCTCTCCTTTCCTAGGCGTTTTTCGGGAATAGGCTTCACAGGCAGGTTTCGTTGCTAACTTGGAATTAATAGATAGGCTATGATCGGTCCTTGTTATTTAATTCGTACTAAATGTCTTGTATTCAGAATATCTGTTTTGATCTTTCTAAAAATCTAAATTGGTATTAGTAGCCTATCTGTGAACAAGGCAATGAGAGGTTGTTGAAGCGGAATTAATTAGTCTAATTATTGACACAGTGCTGGATCGTTTAAGGATCCTCGCTCCTCTTTGATCGGCCATTTACTCTCCAGAAGAACCCAATGCTGTTTGTCTACACTAAATTAACCGAAGAACAAACCGCTTTGGCAGAATGTTTCGCAATCAACCAAAAATCTGTTTGGAAATGCTGTTTCTCAGAGCCTACTCGAAGAGGCGGGAATGAGTGACGAAGATGTACTAAAAAGACGCAAACCCAACACTCACTTCAGCATCAGTAGAGCATGGAAGCGAAAGCGATGCAAATGGGGAAGAAAGTGATGGATAGGCAGGCATAAGGATATATGCAAATGCAGCCCTGTCTTATTTCGTCTATCTGTTGACAGGTTTTGGCACAAGGTAGAAAACAATGCGCGAGAAGGAACAGCAGTTTCTAGCAGCTTGGACTGCAGGGCAAGGGGAGGGGACGTTTGGAACATCTATACAGAACAAAAATATAAACGCCACATGCAATCATTTCAACTGAGTTACTGAGTTACAGTTCATAAGGAACTCAGTGAATTGAAATAAATTCATTAGGCCCTAAACTGAGTATTCACATGTGTAGGGGCGCAGCAATGGGAGGGCATAGGCCCACCCACTTGAGAGCCAGACTTACCCACTGGGAAGCCAGATCAGCTAATCAGGATGAGTTTTTCCACACAAAAGGGCATTATTACAGACACAAATATTGCTCAGTTTCATCCGCCATCCTGGTGGCTGGTCTCAGACAATCCTGCAGGTGAAGAAGCAGGATGTGAGGTCCTGGGGCTGGCATGGTTACACTTGGTCTGCGGTCGTGAGACCGATTGGACGTACTTCCAAATTCTCGAAAACGTTCTTGGAGACGGCTTATGGTAGAGAAATTAACATTAAATTCTCTTGCGACAGCTCTGGTGGACATTCTAGTAGTCAGCATGCCAATTACACGCTCCCTCAAAACTTGAGACATTTGTGTTGTGTGACTAAACTACACATTTTAAAGTGGCCTTTTATTGTCCCCAGCACAACGTGCACCTGTGTAGTGATCATTCTGTTTAGTCAGTTTCTTGATATGCCACACCTGTCAGGTGGATGTATTATCTTTGCAAAGAACAAATGCTCACTGACAGGGATGTAAACAAACTTGTGCACAAAATTTGAGACATTTTTGTGCATATGGAACATTTCTGGGATCTTTCATTTCAGCTCATGAAACCAACACTTTACCTGTTGCGTTTATATGTGTTCAGTATAGAAACGCACAGCTCGCCATCAACAGTGTCTGCAGATGAAGGGCCGACAGAAATGATTGGAATTATAGGATTTTCTCAATAAAAAATTAAAACATAAGGCGTAGTTACGGATGTTAACATAATACTGCTTATTTGCTTCATGCATAGCCTACGATGTCGGCAATTAACAACACTAATTAAGACTAATCCAGTCCATTAAAACATTGTAACCTCCTATCCATTCATCTTACTTACTGTTATAACCAGATGTTACATCGGGGAACGTAAAGTGGAGTGCCACTGTATACCAATGGGCAATTAAATAGATGTACGCTACCAGTCAAAAGTTTTAGAACACCTACTCATTCAAGGGTTTTTCTTTATTTTTACTATTTTCTACATTGTACAACAATAATGAAGACATCAAAACTATGAAATAACACATATGGAATCATGTAGTAACCAAAAAAGTGTTTTTTTGAGATTCTTCAAATAGCCACCCTTTGCCTAGATGACAGCTTTGCACACCATAGGCATTCTCTCAACCAGCTTCATGAGGTTGCTTGCGACTCTACGTCTTACAAGAACGCACTCACTGGCCAAGCACACGCACTGTCGTGGATGCAAGGTCTGATCCCACTTCTGACACCAATGTAATGAAACAGGCAGGGAGCAGGTCTTGAACCATCGACCTTCTTGCCCGAACTCCAGCTCGCTATCGACTGTGCCGCAAAAGCATGCTCGAGCTGCAAAGTCAATATCCGCGCTTATAAACCCAGGGTCGTTACAATATTTTCTATTTGAGATTCTTCAAATAGCCACCCTTTGACTAGATGACAGCTTTGCACACTCTTGGCATTCTCTCAACCAGCTTCATGAGGTAGTCACCTGTAAGGGATTATAATTAACAGCTGTGCCTTGATAAAAGTTAATTTGTGGAATGTCTTTCTTTCTTAATGCGTTTGAGCCAGTTAGTTGTGTTATGACAAGGTAGGGGGGTATACAGAAGATAGCCCTATTTGGTAAAATAAAGTCCATATTATGGCAAGAACAGCTCAAATAAGCAAAGAGAAACGATAGTCCATCATTACTTCAAAACATGAAGATCAGTCAATATGGAATATTTCTAGAAGTTTCTTCAAGTGCAGTTGCAAAAAACATCAAACACTATGATGAAACTGGCTCTCATGAGTACCGCCACAGGAATGGAAGACCCAGAGATACCTCTGCTGCAGAGGATAAGTTCATTCGAGTTACCAGCCTCAGAAATTGCAGCCGAAATAAATGCTTCACAGAGTTCAAGTAACAGACACATCTCAACGTCAACTGTTCAGAGGAGACTGTGTGAATCAGGCCTTCATGGTCGAATTGCTGCAAAGAACCCACTACTAAAGGACACCAATAACAAGAAGAGACTTGCTTGGGCCAAGAAACCCGAGCAATAGACATTAGACCTGTGGAAATCTATCCTTTGGTCTGGAGTCCAAAGTGGAGATTTTTGGTTCCAACTGCTGTGTCTTTGTGAGATCTCACATGATCTCCACATGTGTATTTCCCACCGTAAAGCATGGAGGAGGAGGTGTTATTCTGTGTGGGTGCTTTGCTGGTGACACTGTCTGTGATTAATTTAGAATTCAAAGCACACTTAACCAGCATGGCTACAACAGCATTCTGCAGCAATATGCCATCCCATCTGGTTTGGGCTTAGTGTGACAATAATTTGTTTTCAACAGGACAATGACCCAATACACCTCCAGGCTGTGTAAGGGCTATTTTACCAGGAAGGAGAGTGATGGAGTGCTGCATCAGATGACCTGGCCTTCACAATCCCCCAGCCTCAACCAAATTGAGATGGTTTGGGATGAGTCGGACCTCAGAGTGAAGGAAAAGCAGCCAATAAGTGCTCAGCATATGTGGGTTCCCCTTCAAGACTGTTGGAAAAGCATTCCAGGTGAAGCTGGTTGAGAGAATGCCAAGAGTGTACCAAGCTGCATCAAGGCAAATGGTGGCTATTTGAAGAATCTCAAATGCATTTTTTGGTTGCAATGATTCCATATGTGTTATTTCATTTAATTTACATTTACATTTAAGTCATTTAGTGGCTATTTGATTCAGACATCCAGTGGAACAACCATTTAAATAGTATCTAAATTTTTAAGATTTGTTTAAAGAGGTGGGGTTTCACTTTTTGACTCCGGTTGCTAGGGAGTTTGTTCCATGATTCCATATGGTAGGGAGTTATTTCATAGTTGTAATGTCTGGTCAATATTATTGGAGAGAGCTACAATGTAGAACATTTCATAGTTGTAATGTCTTCAATATTATTCTACAATGTAGAAAATAGTACAAAAAAATTCAGAAAAACCCTTGAATGAGTAGGTGTTCTAAAACTTTTGACTGGTAGAGTATTTTGTTGAAAATAGATTATAATGGAAAAGCAACTCTTTTGGGGAATTATGCCACCACCTTCAAAAGCTAAATGTAAACAAATAACCTTTGGATGGACCCCTTGATTGTAACTCCCAGCCTCTGTGCCTGTGAAGGTGGTACCCAAATTAGGGCCGGAGAGGGCTCAGCTGCAAGTTGGGGGCTTGGTATCAGGGTTTGGCTCTGGAGTTGGCACTGCTTCTGCCTAAAGGCGTGGTGTCCAGGGCGTCCAGACCAGGGAGGGAGGAGGTGGCAGCAAAGGCGGCTGATGCTTCACGGCCTCCACATGGACCTGATTGTCAGGCATCAGAGTCCTGTAAGAGACAGGCCCAGTGGCTTCTTCCACTACTGCAGGTACCCACATAGGGCCTCCAAAGTAGCTCCTCATGTCAAACCAAATCAAAATCTAATCAAATTGTATTTGTCACATGCAGCGAATACAACAGGTGCTTACTTACAAGCCCTTAACCAACAATGCAGTGAAGAAAATAAAGTTTATTAAATGAGCTAAAGTAAAAAATATATATTTTTGAAGTAACACAATAAAATACCAATAACGAGGCTATATACAGGGGGTACCGGTACCATGTCAATGTGTGGGGGTACAGGTTAGTTGAGGTAATTTGTTCATGTAGTTAGGGGTAATTTGACTATGGATAGATAATAAACAGTGAGTAGCAGCACTGTAAAAATAAAGGGGGGAGGGGGTATTTGATGAATTGTTCAGCAGTCTTATGGCTTAGTGGTAGAAGCTGCTGAGGAGCCTTTTGGACCTAGAATTGGCGCTCTGGTACTGCTTGCCATGCGGTAACAGAGAGAACAGTCAATGACATGGGTGACTAGAGTCTTTAACAATTTTTGGGCCTTCCTCTGGCACAGACTACGTGGGTACAAAATGCCTTAAATGACCATGGCTCCAGTCTGCAACATCCTCCTGCTTTGCAAAGTCCAGGTGCAGCCAGTCTAATGCAGATGTTAATCGCCTGTTCATTAACAGCTTGGCTGGGCTCTTCCCAGTAGAGGCCGTGGGAGTAACATGCTGAGACAGCAAGAACCTTGACAGTCAGGTCTGCCAGTCACCCACCGAGATCCTAGACAGAGCCTCCTTGGTTGTCTGAACCATGCATTCAGCTTGGCCATTGGAGGATGGATGATATGGGGCTGTGGTGACGTGTCTGATTCCGTTCCGTCTGTATCTTTAAACTCAGCAGAAGTGAAGGCAGATCCATTGTCTGACAACCCATGCTTATCACAGCAGCAGAGGACATGAAGCTAATAATGGCTACATCCAGCGGGAATTCACTACAATGTCATAAGCCTTTCCTTTGAACAGCCCAGCAAGTCTACATTCAGACAACATTGCCTGACAGCTGCACACCACAGCCTCAATTTCCATGTCAATCCCAGGCCACCACACATAGCTCCATGCCAGTGCCCTCATCCTCACTATTCCAGGATGTATATCATTCAGCATGGCAAGGAGCCCCTCCCTCGCCAGGCCAGGAACCACCACCTGGCTACCCCACAACATGCAGTTCTTGTGAACCAACAGGTCGTTTCGACAAGACCAGTAAGGGCTCAAACTGGCAGCCAGGAACCTCATAGGCCCATCCATCCATGCAGCACCCAGCGAAGCACCCATAACATGACATGATCCTTAAAGGTCAGTGCGGCTATCCTAGAAACTTGGAGAAGGGCATCAAGCACCACCTCCAAACTGCATCACTTCTCAGGGAGGTGGTGGCTCAGACAAAGAGGTAGTGAGTGGTGCAGCAAAAATCCACTTCTCTCTCGGCAGTCGTAGCCCTGCTTCTACAAAGTGCCTCAGCACTTCCCTCAGCCAAGAGTTTGGCCTGTTATCAGTATGTCATCAAGATACATCTGGACCCCTGTGATGCCCGATAGCAAGGTGTCCATGTAGCGCTGAAAAATGGCCACTGCTGTGGTCACTCCAAATTGGAGGCCCCCCCTGCCAGAGTCGCAAACAGATCAGCTACCGTAGGCATGGGGTAAACATCAGGGACATACTATAGCTAGCTAGCAGACGACGATAGCTACTGTCATAAACCACCATGCGTAACATGACCTATTCAGTCATACACATGCTGTCTACTGTCTCTCTCTCTGGATGCATTGCTGCTCATGTGTTTCCTTGTGTCCAATTTACTCATCCCTTTCTTTCTGTTTGTCTTGCAGGGACATGAATCGGAGAAAGGCAGAACCCGTCTGATGAAAGCAGCCAGAGCGGGACACCTGTGTACTGTACAGTTCCTAATCAGCAAAGGTGTGCATCTGCTCCCTCCCTGTAAAACACCACACAAAACCACACAGGAGACATCTGACACATTGCATTAGTGATCTAATGTTTACACTCCTGTTGACAAAGAGTGATGGTAAACAGGAGATGTAATTGTAGGGAAAAAGCAGCCAGAGCAGTGTTTTTTATTGTTCCTCTTATCCACACACGGGTGGACATGGTATGCTTCCTGTTAGAGGCTGGGGCTGACGAGATGCACACAGCACTCATGGAGGATTGTATGGTGAGTACTCACATAGACACACACTGGCTGCTGTTGGACAGTGGCGCAAAGGTCAACATACAGTGGGGCAAAAAAGTATTTAGTCAGCCACCAATTGTGCAAGTTCTCCCACTTAAAAAGATGAGAGAGTGTTCCCAGGAAAACAACCTCTCCCTCAATGTGACCTAGGCAAAGGAGCTGATCGTGGACCTCAGGAAAACATCTACGGGGCTGAAGTGGAGCGGGTCGAGAGCTTCAAGTTCCTTGGTGTCCACATCACCAACAAACTATCATGGTCCAAACACACCAAGACAGTTGTGAAGAGGACACGACAACACATTTTCCCCCTCAAGAGACTGAAAAAATCTGGCATGGGTCCCCAGATCCTCAAAAAGTTCTAGAGCTGCACCATCGAGAGCATCTTGACCTGTTGCATCGCCGCCTGGTATGGCTACTGCTCGGCATCTGACCGTAAGACGCTACAGAGGGTAGTGCGTACGGCCCAGTACATCACTGGGGTCAAGCTTCCTGTCATCCAGGACCTATATACTAGGGGGTGTCAGAACCGATATACTAGGCGGTTCTCTCTGCTACGACACGGCAAGCGGTACCAAGTCTAGGACCAAAAGGCGCCTTAACAGCTTCTACTGGGTTAGATACAGCTAACAGATCCAAGATGGCGTAGCAGTGCAGACGTGTTTTTTCCATCCTCTCGTGTACTTTTGTATTTTTAGTTTTTTGTTGTTGTATATATTTCAATTTGATTTTCAATCTCTTTTCCATTCAATTATACCTTCAGGTAACCTGCCTCATCCAATGTGATACGGAACAGCTACTATTTTTAATTTTTAGACCTTATAGCAAGAACCACCTAGCCATCAGAAGCTAACCAGCTACTTAGCTACAAGCTATTTAGTCATTGTTAACCACTGCTAGCAGCTTTTACCTTCTGCACAGATACCAGCCCCCTTTTTTTGCCTGGATAATACTCGCCAGCCTACCAGTATTGGACTGTCTCTCCACCACAACGCCGGATTCCTGCCGTAATCCTTGGACTATTACTCCTGATCTTCACAGCTAGCTAGCACCCACCGAGTTACTCAGTACCGAAGCTATCCCTGAGGCCCACCTCCCAGCCTACTCAGTTGTTCACCCGGACTCCACCCAAACACGCCTAAAACCCACTACTCCACCGGCTCCTTGCCGTAACCTCTGGACCTTGGCACTGGATCACCGCTGCTACTGAGTGGCTATAGTAGCTAATGCCCCTGCCACGAAGCTAGCACCAGTTACCCGTGAGCCAGGCGCATCTCCTGGCTAGCAAACTAAATTACTACAACACCTCTTTCACCATCTGGCTTGGATCCTTTGTCGACGCGACGCCCCCCACACCACCACGACTGGTCTGCCGACGAATACTCCATCTGCTGTGCCTTCAACCGGCCTCCGTTGGATGTCGGAGCAGTCGCTTCTACTAGCCCCGGGCTTCTAACTTTAAACGCTGTGTCGCCGCGTGCTAGCATAGTAGAGACTACTCCGCGGTTTCCCTGTTCCATTTATTGCTGCCCCCTGGACCCTATGATCACTTGGCTACATAGCTGATGCCTGCTAGACTGTCCATTAATCACGGTACTCCATATTGTTTTATTTGGTTTATCTGTCGGCCCCAGCCGCGAACTCAGGCTCTGTGTGTAGTTAACCGACCCTCTCTGCCCATTCATCGCCATTTTACCTGTTGTTGTTGTTTTAGCTGATTAGCTTTGTTGTCTTACCCGTTGTTGTCTTAGCTAGCTCTCCCAATCAACACCTGTGATTACTTTATGCCTCGCTGTAGGTCTCTCTCAAATGTCAATATGCCTTGTATACTGTTGCTTAGGTTAGTTATCGTTGTTTTAGTTTACAATGGAGCCCCCAGTTCCACTCATCATACCTCTGAAACCTCCTTTGTCCCACCTCGAACACATGCGGTGACCTCACCCAGCATAACCAGCATGTCCAGAGATACAACCTCTCTTATCATCACTCAGTACCTGGGCATCCCTCCGCTGTACCAGCACCCCACCATACCCTGAATCTATTCTACCACGCCCAGAAATCAGAACCCACCATTCTTTGTCCCCAACGCTCTAGGCGACAAGTTTTGATAGCCTTTAGCCGTACCCTCATCCTACTCCTCCTCTGTTCCTCGGGTGATGTGGCGGTAAAACCCAGGCCCTCATTTGTTGAATTCTGTGTACAACATTTTCCGTCAAGATAGAACTGCCAAAGGGGGAGGAGTTGCAATCTACTGCAGAGATAGCCTGCAAAGTTCATACTTTCCAGGTCTATGCCCTAACAGTTCGAACTTCTAATATTAAAAATGAATGAAGCTGTGCCCTGGACACCATTTCTGGATAGATCGCCCCCCATCTAGCTTCAGAGTTCGTTCTGTTAGGTGACATAAACTGGGATATGCTTAACACCCTACAATCTAAGCTAGATGCCCTCAATCTCACACAAACATTCAAGGAACCCACCAGTTACAACCCTAAATCCGTAAACATGGGCACCCTCAAAGACATTATCCTGACCAACTTGCCCTCCAAATACACCTCCGCTGTTTTCAATCAGGATCTCAGCGATCACTGCCTCATTGCCTGTATCCGCTATGGGTCCATGGTCAAACGACCACCCCTCATCACTGTCAAACTCTCCCTAAAACACTTTTGCGAGCAGGCATTTCTAATCGACCAGGAAGGATATTGACCTCATCCTGTCAGTCGAGGATGCCTGGTCGTTCTTTAAAAGTAATTTCCTCCTTAGATAAGTATGCCCCTTTCAAAAAATGCAGAACTAAGAACAGATATAGCCCTTGGTTCACTCCAGACCTGACTGCCTTTGACCAGCACAAAAACATCCTGTGGCGGACTGCAATAGCATCGAATAGTCCCCGCGATATGCAACTGTTCAGGGAAGTCAGGAACCAATATACGCAGTCAGTCAGAAAAGCAAAGGCTGGCTTTTTCAAGCAGAAATTTGTATCCTGTAGCTCTAACTCCCAAACGTTTTGGGACACTGTAAAGTCCATGGAGAACAAGAGCACCTCCCAGCTGCCCACTGCACTGAGGCTAGGTAACACGGTCACCACCGATAAATCCATGATAATCGAACATTTCAATAAGCATTTCTCAGCGGCTGGCCATGACTTCCTCCTGGCTACCCCAATCCCGGAGAACAGCTCCGCTCCCCCTGCAGCTACTCGCCCAAGCCTCTCCAGCTTCTCCTTCCCCAAAATCCAGATAGCAAATGTTCTGAAAGAGCTGCAAAACCTGGACCCGTACAAATCAGCTGGGCTAAACAATCTGGACCCTCTCTTTCTAAAACTATCCGCCGCCATTGTTGCAACCCCTATTACCCAGCCTGTTCAACTTCTCTTTCGTATCGTCCGAGATCCCTAAAGATTGGAAAGCTGCCGCGGTCATCCCCCTCTTCAAAGGGGGTGACACCCTAGACCCAAACGGTTACAGACCTATATCCATCCTGCCCTGCCTATCTAAAGTCTTTGAAAGCCAAGTTAATAAACAGATCACTGACCATTTCGAATCCCACCGTACATTCTCCGTTGTGCAATCCGGTTTCCGAGCCGGTCACAGGTGCACTTCAGCCACGCTCAAGGTACTGAACGATATCATAACCGCCATCAATAAAAGACAGTACTGTGCAGCCGTCTTCATCGACCTGGCCAAGGCTTCGACTCTGTCAATCACCGTATTCTTATCGGCAGACTCAATAGCCTTGGTTTTTCTAATGACTGCATCGCCTGGTTCACCAACTACTTCGCAGACAGAGTTCAGTGTGTCAAATCGGAGGGCATGTTGTCCGGACCTCTGGCAGTCTCTATGGGGGTACCACAGGGTTCAATTCTCAGGCCGATTCTTTTCTCTGTATATATCAATGATGTCGCTCTTGCTGTGGGCGTTTCCCTGATCCACCTCTACGCAGACAACACCATTCTGTATACTTCTGCCCCTTCCTTGGACACTGTGCTAACTAACCTCCAAACGAGCTTCAATGCCATACAACACTCCTTCCGTGGCCTCCAACTGCTCTTAAACGCTAGTAAAACCAAATGCATGCTTTTCAACCGTTCGCTGCCCGCACCCGCCTGTCCGACCAGCATCACCACCCTGGACGGTTCCGACCTAGAATATGTGGACAACTATAAATACCTAGGTGTCTGGTTAGACTGTAAACTCTCCTTCTAGACTCATATTTAACAGCTCCAATCCCAAATCAAATCTAGAATCGGCTTTCCCATTTTGCAACAAAGCCTCCTTCACTCACGCCGCCAAACTTACTCTAGTAAAACTGACTATCCTACCGATCCTCGACTTCGGCGATGTCATCTACAAAATAGCTTCTACAAAATAGACAAAATAGACAAGACTGCTGAACAATTAATCAAATGGCCACCCGTACTATTTACTTTGACACCCTCCCCCAACCTTTGTTTTTACACTGCTGCTACTCGCTGTTTATTATATATTCATAGTCACATTACCTCGACTAACCTGTACCCCCACACATTGACTCTGTACCGGTACCCCCTGTATATAGCCTCGTTATTGTTATGTAATTTTCTTGTGTTACTTTATTATTATTTTTTTAAACAATTGGACTTTAGTTTATTTAGTAAATATTGTAACTATATTTCTTGAAGTGCATTGTTGGTTAAGAGCTTTGTTGGTTCAGAGCATTTCACAGTAAGGTCTACCTGTTGTAATCGGCGCATGTGACAAATACATTTTGATCTGATAACCAGCCTTTCAAACCACTTCATGGATTACAGATGTGAGTGCTACAGGGTGAGTGCTACAGGGTGAGTGCTAGTGCTAAAGGGTGGTAGTCATTGATCTTGGGAACATGAATGATGGTGGTCATCTTAAAACGTGGAGAATATAGACTGGGACAAGGAGTTTGAAATTGACAGTGAATATGCCTGCAAGCTGTTTTGTGCAAGCTCTAAGAACACCCCCTGGAATACCGTTGGGCCCCGTGGACCTTGCGGGTGTTGATCTGATTAAAGACCTTACTCACGTCGGCCTCTCACCCAATCCTCTGGGTCGGTGGTGGCCCTCTCATCCAGCTCAGAGTTACAGCCCCTACTGGAGATGTTTCAGACATTTTGAAGAGGGTTAAGTCATCCTGGACAGGGTAACTGATGAATTTTTTAAATAATTTGTTTTGGAGTAATGGGCTGCCCACAGACTGCCCTTGGTTACTTAATCAAACATCAAAAGACACTTTGTACCACAGAATTCTGGATGAGCTCCAGGCAGCAATGAGCCACAGCATACCTGGCCTCCACAATTCCCCCAGACAGCAGGGGCTCTGTTCCCTGCACAACCATGGTCTACTAAACAATGGATAAATTATGAATGTAATATAACGTAATCATGTTGCCTTTATTTTTCCTTCTCACAGAAAGCACCATTAGCCTACTTGCTCGGAGCTACAGATTGAGCCACAGAGGCATCTACAGTAATGAAGCAATTCAGGTTATGTGCTCAGGGGCAGAGGAGCAATCCAATTTCCCAAGCCCCCGGCACAGCTAACATCGACTCAATTTAAACGTAGGATCACCCCATACTAATGTGCACAAAGGGTCCAATAATCTGGTCTGTGTTCAGAAACAAAATCAGTCATTCAGGATGAGAAACAGCAGCAGTAAGATTTACTGTACAATAAGACTTAAATAAAGCATCCAAGCTCAAGAAAAGATAAAAGAAAATCAGCCCTGAAGGACTGAGGTTGACACCAGCAAACAGTGTGTGCGCGGGCACGTGCGTGTGTGTATTCATCCCTATTACTACTGACAATGGTGAGACCTTCAGCGAGCACCTAGGCACTTGGTTTACCTAACTATCCCATGAAACACATGGAATTGTCTCTCCAAATAATATTTGAATTTCTTCCCTATCGTTGCATGTTGCCTTGATATCTTGTCCTTCCAAGGATCATCTGGTAGAAGCTCTGATCTGAACAGAGACCAATAATGTGCTAGTTAAAGTAAAAACACCAGAATTCCACCAAGCCTACTACCTGGATTTTGAATAATGTTAGCTTAAATGACCCTCCCTTAACATGAATTAATATAAATTCACTTATAGAGATTGAAAAGGACGCACTAGGTCAACATATTTAATTACAATCATGGATTTTGATTGGACGTTTTAATCAAAATTTAATAGCATGCTACAGTCAAATAATTGAGATAACAGCTTTGCTGTATAAGAGTTTCCTGCCATCTAGTGGCCATAAAAAACTACAACTAGAAAAATAAAACAATCCTAGCCAACAGGCTGCATGCCCTCACTGTCAGCCCAATTCTGATCTTTTTTCAAACTACTTGGTATTTTGACTAATCACAGATCTTTTCACATCAGACTTTTTTCAGAACTGATATAATTGGACAAAAGACCAATTATTGGGGGGGAAAAATCAAGAATTGGGCTGTCTAAACGCAGCCTATGGTGGCTGTATGCATCTCAATTGCCTCCTTTTATTTTTATTTAACTAGGCGAGTCAGTTAAGAACAAATTCTAATTTACAATGATGGCCTACCCCAGTCAAACCCTCTCTACGGGGCTCCCATATCACAGCCGGTTGTGATACAGCCTGGAATCAAACCGGGGTTTGTAGTGATGCCTCTAGCACTGAGATGCAGTGCCTTAGACCACTGCGCTACTCGGGAGCCCAAACTTTACTCATCTCCTTTCCTACATACCTTCTGATTTCAGAAGACTTGATGAATTACAGCGCCTTCAATAAAGTATTCACACCCCCTTGACTTTTTCCACATTTTGTTGTTTTACAGCCTGAATTTAAAATGGATTAAATTGAGATGTCACTGGCCTACACACAATACATCATAATGTCAAAGTGGATTTGTTTTCTGACATTTTAACAAATTAATTGAAAATGAAAAGCTGAATTGTCGAGTCAATACATATTTAATTCCTTTGTTAAGGTAATAAGTTCAGGAGTAAAATTTTGGTTTAACAAGTCACATAATAAGTTGCATGGACTCACACTGTGTGCAATATTAGTTTTTATCGTGATTTTTAAATTATATGTAAGATCCCTCAGGCGAGCAGTGAATTTCTGTCACGACTTCCACCGAAGTCGGTCCCTCTCCTTGTTCGAGCGGCGTTCGGTGGTCGACGTTAGCCATCGCCGATCCACTTTTCATTTTCCACTTGTTTTGTCTTTGTCTTACACACCTGGTTTAAATTCCCCAATTACTTGTTCATTATTTAACCCTCTGTTCCCCCATGTCTGGTTGTGAGAAATTGTTTGCATGTAGTACGGACCGTTAATGTGGGCTCTCTTTATTGTTTTGCATTCGTATATTGAGTAAAGTATGTTTATTTACTCATATCTGCTGTCCTGCACCTGACTCCTCTACACCCGCTACACACAAACCACATTAAAATTTCAAACACAAAGACCAGGGAGGTTTTCCAATGGCTCCCAAAGAATTGTTAGATCGGTAAAATTAGAAAAAAAGCTGATATTGAATATCCCTTTGAGCATGGTGAATGTATTAAGTACACTTTTGAAGGTTTATTACTATCAATACACCAGGTCACTAAAAAGATACAGGTGTCCTTCCTAACTCAGTTGCTGGAGAGGAAGGAAACCATTCAGGGATTTCACCATGAGGCCAACAGTGACTTTAAAAGAGTTAGGAGAAAACTATCACAGCCATTAAACTCTAAGGATGGATCAACAACATTGAAGTTACTCCACAATACTAACCTAATTGACAGAGTGAAAGGAAGGAAACCTGTACTGAATAAAATGTTTCCAAAACATGCATCCTGTTTACAAGGTACTGAAGTAACACTGCAAAAAATGTGGCAAAGCAATTAATGTTTGCAGTATTAATACAAAGTGTTAAAACAGAATGGAGCACAGGCAAAATCCTAGAGGAAAACCTGGTTCAGTCTGCTTTCCACCAGACACCGGGAGATTAATTCACCTTTCAGCAGGACAATATCCTAAAACACAAGGCCAAATCTACACCAGAGTTACGTACCAAGAAGACAGTGAATGTTCCTGATTGGCCAAGTAACAGTTGACTTAAATCGGCTTGAAAATATGTCAGGACTTGAAAATGATTGTCTAGCAATGATCAACAACCATTTTGACATAACATTTTAAATAATAATGGCCAAATATTATACAATCTAGGTGTGCAAAGCTCTTAGAGATTTACCCAGAAAGATTCACAGCTGTAATTGCTCCAAAGCTGATTCTGGGGTGTGAATACTTACGTAAATGAGATATTTCTATATTTCATTTTCAAAACATTTGCTAACATTTCTAAAACATGTGTTCACTTTGTCATTACGGGGTGTGTGTGGATGGGTGATAGAAAAAACAAATATTTAATTGATGTTGAATTCAGGCTGTAACAACAAAATGTGGAATAAATCAGGCGGTGTGGATAGTTTCTGAAGGCACCGTGTACATAATTGCTGTGGCGACATAAAACAAAAAAAGCATAGGCTACCTCATGTTGATGTGATGTCCCCCATTACAGGTCTGTTATCATGGCCAGAATATTGTACTGCTTCCAACAAATTAAAAATAATTAGGGGTGATATCTCAGATAAAGTACACATTATCTCAAATGAAAGTGTGACTAAATTACAGAAGAACAAATATACAGGGCATTGGCAAATTGCTCTACCTAATGTAATAGTGTGGTTATTTATGAGCTAATCTAAATGTCCGTCACTACACACCAATGAATCACTAACCTAATACTGACACTACCCAATATCAATAATACGCTTTAGTCAATTGTGCGCGCGGGGATGGGCGAAACCGTAAACAAGTCACGAGACTGCACGAACCATTCGGGCTTTCCATACTTTATACAACTGTTCCATACCCACTTATACAACTGTGTTCCATACCCGTTTCGCAACAGTGACGTTGACAAGATAGCCATTGAAAAAGCCCTAGCAGCGCGCGCTTATTGGCTTGTTCTGCTTGCCAGTGCCAGCCTATTGGGCGAAGAGGTGCTACTGTACAAGACGACGGAAGACAACAACAGCATTGGGTACTCGAGACCGCCTTCCATATGTCGAGACATTTCAGTAAGAATTTGATAAACTCGTCGATTGAAATTGAGTTTGTGAAGACAATCTTTAAGAACAGAAGATGTGAGCTAGCTACGAACGTTTACTTTGAACATTTGATCTTACAAGGCTCCCGGTGGCACACAAAGCAATAACGTTACTAGCTAGACAGTTACTGTTTCTATTTGGGTGTGCCACTTGCAATGAGAGGAAATCAACACCGACTGGGTTTTGGAGAAACAGAAATAGCATCACTTCCAAAGTCCAGTTTAACATTGACAGAAGAGGATAGCCAAAATAGAGTCAACCTATAACCACCCTCTTGCAAGTCGTCAGGACACCTTGGGTAAGTTCTAGCTGAATATACTGAAAATATTTAATTCCTACAAATAAATAAAATACATATATAGTGATTTTACCAACAGCCTGCTGTGGTGAGAGTAACCTTCTCCTTACAGTAGATGGTTATGAGCCACACTATTCCTTAGAGTAGATGCATATGGTTATGAGCAACACTATGCTAGTCTCTTTTGGCTAAGACTTGAGGAAAGACTGACTGCATCACTTCTTGTTTTTATAAGAAACAGTAATGTGTTGGAAATTCCAAATAGTTTGCATAGTCAATTTACACACACACTTACCCCACCAGACATGTCACCAGGGTTCTTTTCAGGTCCAGAACAAATTCAAGGAAATGTACAGTATTACACAAAGCCATGAGTGCATGGAACTCCCTTCCATCTAATATAGCCCAAGTGAACTGCAAACCTGGTTTCAAGAAACAAATAAAACCATTGGCGTCAGCTAATGGTATCTTAATTAATTAAAATAATTCACTGTGGATGGCCCATTTCTCTTCAGGTATTTACAATGGACCACATACATGATTGTGTGGATGAATGTGAGTCTGACCACTCAGGAACCACACACAACTCAGAATTTCAGCTCCATGTCTCAACTACAATGAGCAACAGACCAAGACCAGGTCAGAATCAAACTTGCATTTGCCCTCAAACCTATCATGCCTGGATATGGAATATCATGTGCAAATACATTCATACTCAGTTTGGATACATGTGTGAATCTCTTCAGGTATAAATACATCTAACCGTGTCTTAATTCCCCCCTTCCCACTCACTGACACAGGTGAGCGAGTCCGGCTCTACTCAGAATCCCAGGTGTGCTCCCAGGTTGGAAAAAGGGAAGACACAGAGTTTCAGGATGTGATGACTCCTACTGAGGATGGCGGAGGTGATGGGGCTTCATTCCGAGGCCGATCACAGTCTGCTCCTCCTGCACTGTGGGCTGCAAAGAAATATGGCTGCCAGCTGAGGAGGATGAGTGATGAATTTGACACCTGGCTCGACAAAGGGGTAAGATGTGGGCTGGCAGAGGAGTGTACAATTGAAAGATTGGGGACAAAGCAGACACTCATTCCCATTTTCTATATACATGTATAGTAAATGTGTAATATGTGACTTTATCCTTAGCTATATGAATGGACTCCACAGGTCTAAGCATAGTTTATATACAGTAGGAAGATTATTTATCAGAGTATCACTAATTGACAGTGATTGCAGTAAAGGCTGCTTTACATAAAAATGTATAGAGTTGACCTTTCAATCCATTTCCCTACCCAGGAGCCCAAGAGAGGGATTAGCCCAGGAGGAGGCAAGCAGAAAGTCTCCAGAGGATGGTTCTCTTTCCTCTGGAGTCCAAAGGAGGCAGAAGGCAGGGAGTGAGAAACCAATACAGTACGCACCTCTTTCAGAGACCCAGCCAAGGCATAAAGGAGCTCATACACATTTCCATAATGACTGGACCACACCTGAAATATTCACATCTCATAGGCATACTTTTGCTTAAATTACAGTATGTCTTTGGAGAATATCACCAATTCAAATGTGACCTTTTTGTACAATCAAATCAAACGTTATGCAAAAATGCATTGCATATTGAAAATATGTTGCAATATTACCAAAAAGTTATTCAGTGCATAATAAATGCATTTTCGAAGAAATGCAGTCATTAAAAAGCGACAATCTCTTGTGCCAATTACATATTTATAAACATATTTGCAGAGAAATGTCAAATTGTTCTATGAAATGTTTCTACATTTGTAAGTATGAATTTCAAAGCGTAGGCTAATAACTAATGGTTTGAAATAAACTAAATGTAAATATACTTTAATGATTCTTAAAATATGAAACCTGTGAAAGAACAACTGATCTGTGACGACAATAATTACAAGACGGGTATGGTGTACAAAACGTTTTATTATACAGACCCCCCACCCACCTATGCTAGCCTATTAAATGCCTTTGTCTGCAAAAACTTTAGTGCATTCTGAATTGACATAGGCGCATGTAACTCCAGTGTGCGATAGAATGAGTTGATTTACGTAGACTTAGATGGACAGGCACCTATTTCAAGTCGGGGTATTGCCAAAAACGCAAAAGTAGATGTTCAATTATCTTCATACATACTTAACTGATACACTAAGTTTATTTTGGTATTGTTCTTAAACTTAGATGCTTTACATTTCATTATCTTCTTTCATTTGCAATAGTCTTTAATTGATTCCGTATATTTTTTCAATTGTATAGTGTGTATACCGGTATGTAAATATTTACAATCCAGGCCATATGCAGCCTTCTCAACTGCCTTATATGCAAATATTCGGAATACTGTTAAGCATTCAGTTGAAGAAATATGTGTGTATATGGCAATCTGATGTATAAACAATAGTAGGAGTCGTCCACTGCCATCAGTTAAAACTGATATTCTACTTGAAAATGTATGTGTGGCTTAACATTTTTATATTTATCTTTTTCATAAAAAAACAACTGTATAACTATTTGTAAATATTTGTTATGTTACGTAACAGATTAAATGTTTGAACATTGCTTATTAAAATGTCACTATTGTTTTTTGCATGTTTGTTGAAGTAATTCATATTAAGCATTTTAACATGCATTAGGATAGGTCTTTATTTAAACTAACCGATTGGCCTAACATTTGTTCATGAATCAAGGAACTATGACTTAAACATAAATATGGTAAATTAAACGTTACATTTCATTATAGGTTTGTTTGTAGTTCAGAATTACATTTAACACATTGTTCTATGACTGATCAAGTATATTGTTGTGGGGCTCTCTCCTCTAGACCACACTAGTGGGATCTCTTTTGCAGAATCTTGTTCCACTGTCCATGTCAGACAGTCTCTCCATTCCCCCTTCATCCAGGTCAAAGTCAAACACCTGCCCATTTTCTCTCACCCTCTTGGGCCGTGCGGACCTGGGTAACACAGCCACACCCTGCTGAATGGCCCACCTCAAGAGCACCTGGGAGGGAGTTCTGCCATGCTCCTCCGCCATAGCAACAACTTCTGGTTCCAACAACAGGGCACCTTTCCCCAGAGATGAATACGCCTGGAAGCAGACTCCCGAGTCCCTGCAAATGACCCTCAGCTTCTTCTGTGTCAGTCTAGGATGGAACTCCACCTGCAGAATGGTAAAAAATATATAATAAATGAGAGTTAAAATCCCAGGCCAGATACAAACAGCAGCTGTGCCCTTGGCTAAGCTAAATTCGAATAGATTTAAACTATGGTCTACTCGGTATGTGTCAAATTTGAAATATAAAACCACTTCAACAAAATATGAGGACATTAATGTACCTGCAGCACGGCAGGGCGCACCCTGCAGGTCTCCAGCAGCTCTATCAGGTGCCTTGGAGAGTAGTTTGAGACCCCAATTGCTCTGAGCATCCCATTGGCATAGAGCTCCTCCATGACAGTCCAGCTGTGGGCTCGATGCTGTGCATTCCTCTCATCTTCTGGTTCCAGACCCTCAGTTCCAGGCCAGTGGATGAGGTACAAGTCAATGTATCCCCCTAGCCCCAGCCTCTCCAGGCTACGAGCACAGCCCTCTCTGGCCTTCGAGCCCATGTCAGCTGGGGACAGCTTACTGATGAGAAAGATGTCTGCTCTGGTCAGGTTGTGTTTGGGCATCAGGTCCAACAGGGCATGGCCCAAGTCTGCTTCATTGCCGTACACCGCAGCAGTGTCAAAGGCATGATACCCTTCCCCGAGTGCAGCGTCAACACTCACCCAACACTCACCTTGCTCACCTTGCAGCCTGTATGTTCCTAGGCCCAGGAGGGGCATCTGAGCCCCAGTATTCAGTCTAAAGGAGTGCAGGGGGGAAGACATCAACGCCAGATGGAAGGGCTGGGGAGTACTGGGCTGTAAAAAAAAATGGACATTGTGGTTGAACAATTTGCCACACACAGACCTATACAATCATGCTACACACACACATCACAACTGCTACTACCAGACCCGTATGATTGCTCGCTAAATACTGCACAATTTAAAACACTTCCTCACAAATCCCCTTCCCCAAAATACGTGTAAATATCGGACTATAAATTGTGCCTTCCTGTGTGATACTGATGCTAAAAATATTATATTGTACTGAGCATTTTACTTTGTCGTATACTTATCTTTGTTATTATTTCTTATTGCATTGTCGAGAAGAAACCTGCAAGCATTTCGTTGGACAGTATGTAACGTTATACTATGTGTATCCCGTACATACGACTAATAACTACAACTTGAAACTAGTGGAATAGTACTTCAAGACAACTCTACATTGCCAAGCTTTTAAATGTATTTTGTTGAGCAGAAGAGGGCTCAATTCATTTAACTGGCTGGGGTACCACAATATTCGCGCCATGATGGAACTGAATTTGACAGGAAATTGCTAGCTATTAGACCAAATTCAAACCATTTCAGTGACTGCAAAATACTATCATATTTCTGACATAGTGTCATGTTTTGCTTCTCATACGTTTACTTTCTTTAGAGACAGACAACTTACTTTAACGATGACCACGTGTTGTTATGTTTAGATGGTACGGTACACGAACACACGTAGTAGGATCTGAGCGAAGTTGGTTACGTCGGAAAGTATTTTATGGGTTCCCTACTTTCTTCGCGCACATCACCAGATGAACTGTGGACGCATTTTAATAGATCGTCTAAAGTGGCTTCCTTCCTCTTCGTCAACTACCTCTGTATAAAAATAACACACAGGCCATATGAATGACACTTTCACTATAGAGCAGATGATTTCTCTGCTACCGCATGGCAAGAGGTAATGGAACGCCAAGTCTAGGACCAAAAGGCTCCTCTCTACAGCTTCTACCCCCAAGCCATTGTAATGGATGTGAAACGGCTAGCTTAGTTAGCGGTGTGCGCTAAATAGCGTTTCAATCGGTTACGTCACTTGCTCTAAGACCTTGAAGTAGTAGTTCCCCTTGCCCTCCAAGGGCCGCGGCTTTTGTGGAGCGATGGGTAACGAAGCTTCGTGGGTGACTGTTGTTGATGTGTGCAGAAGGTCCCTGGTTCGCGCCCGGGTATGGGCGAGGGGACGGTTTAAAATTATACTGTTACACCATAAAACTGCTGAACAATTTATACAATCGCCACCGGAATATTTACATGGACCCCCCCACCCCATTGCTCCTACTGATTGTTTATTATCTATGCAGTCACTTCACCCCTACCTGCATGTGCAAATTACCTCAACTAACCTCTACACACTGTATATAGCCTCGTTATTGTTATTGTGTTCTTTTTATTTTATTTTTTACTTTAGTCTATTTGTTAAATATTGTCTTAACTCTTCTTGAACTGCACTGTTTAAGGGCTTGTAAGTAAGCATTTCACAGTAAGGTCTACACTTGTATTCGGTGCATGTGACGAATAGAGTTTGATTTGAATAAAGACAACTCATACCCAACATTGGAAGTCAATAGACGTTGTCATGTTATTGCAGGTGACAATGCAATAAGTCAACTTTTGCTTTAAAATGGCAGCTGTTAAAATTAACTTCAATAATGCTAAATGGCTAATAATTTTCTTTAAATACTCACAAACCCTTAAATATGCCATCAGGAACAGTTCCCAGTGACATGCTGTAGACTGGAAGAGGCTGAATAGATGTTGAAATATGTAGGGGTGAAAAAAGTATAAAACAATCTTATTAACCTCCATGTGCTTGAAAAGGGTTAACATGGACCAAATCCTAATTACTGTCCATTGTCCTTTTTCCTCACTTATCAAGTAATTGAAGACCAGATGGGCAAGGACAGAGAAATGGGACATTTCAGACATCAGATTTAGCCATGGCATGAAATTCTCAAGAGATTTCCTTCCAAGCATCCAGTGAAATTACTGAAAATGTGCAACATTGTGGTACCATGGAATGTATTAGATTGGGGAAGTGCATCATGGACAACTTGAAATGTTGCACACCATCAAAAGCAATCAATACTTTGTCAAAGACCATGCTGAAGGCCCTGTGCATCCTTGCCTTCAATTTCAGTATCTTCAGTTTTACCTGCCAAGCAATTACACAAGTTTTCACTTACCTTTTTCAGGTGGAGGAAAGTTTTCATAGGACAATTTGTAAAAGAGAAATTAAAAACGTTAGCAGTTGAAGGTTACAGTATGCCAGGCCCTATTTCTCTATTTGGAGAAAGGAAGTGTCAAACAAAAGGGAGAAGCCATGTCAGGTCTTACACAAAAGTGAGTTTAGTCTGTTTAGCCCCTTGTGGATATAGTTTGTGGAGGTAGGTTATATGAAAGATCCTGTATACACCAGACACCTTACCTTTCGCCTGACATTTGACATCCAAACACCTCAACACCATTGACATTGTTCAGAGCTACTCACTTGACCACTGGCGAGGGTGCCTTTTTTTGTCTGTAGAGACTTCAAGTCATTTAGTTGTGGAAGGACACAAATCATTTCAAGTACACCATTGGTAACCGTCAATCATGCATTTGAGCAATCATTATTCCATAATCAGACCGTAAAGATAGTCAACAAAAAATGTATTAAATGAAAAATCCATGGGATCAGAGTGAGAGGTCGACATTTTATTTAAACTGCTAAATGACAAAAGCGGCTGATCAAGACATTTCTTCATGTATTTCTTATCATAACAAGTCAACTTTGTCCAACGCTTCAACAACCATAATGATGAATTCGAAATAAGTAATTCAAAATAGCTCCTGGTTTGTTCCCAGTCAAATGAACAGCATTTTAACATTAGCAAAATGCCGAGAAGCGTACAATCAGGAAAGTCTATAGGCGTAGATGTCTATTTTATTTTGGATTACATCCACGCCACGTTATACAAAAACAAAAAGGACTTGCAACGCAACATAAAGCGAGTGATTAGTTCATATATGCATCAGGTGAAATAGCAATACAAGCTGTGTGACTATGGTGGTGCAACGGTTTTTCGGTGGTTATCTTTTTATTTAGTCGATGAACCGGTCATATCGGGTTTTGTTTCGAAGGCGATGCTTTATCCTATGATGCTGCGTTGAACGTGGCAAGGCCTTCAGAGGCGATGAGCTCGGTCAGCTGTTTTAGGCAGAGCCATCCACTCAATATAGGGTCTACTACACAAAACACAATTCCTATACTACACCAGAAAATCCTAAACTCCAAAATATAATATTAACAGACATTGAGACACAATCAAAAACACTCAATACAATTATTCATAGACTGCTGTGAAGGATGGCGTTTCTTCCATCATAAATAAACAAAAACTAGTCAAAATCAGTTTGACTAAGTAAGAATTATGAATGTACAGTAGTGTCCCTATTTCCCGTTTTCCTATATAATATACGATTACAACCAGCTTAAAAAACCTCTGTGCACTCATATAGCAAATCTTCCCTTTAAAAAAAATAGCAATCTACCAAAACCATTGGAGTAATTCTCCTCAATGTAATCATCATTATCAAAGCCTAAGCCCAGAACATAGAGGAAGGAGGGGGCACAGAGCAGCCACCAACAAAATCTCACCGAGCACCACTTCGGGTAGTAGTCACTGTGTGGCGCTCGAGCGGGGAGGTAGTGAGGAGCGTGGTGTGGGTGAAGTGGATAGTGATGAGGTGGGGTGGGGGAGGGTAGTCATCCCCTCTGCCATTTCTGGATTGATTGTTGCGGGAGATGGACACGAAGATCTATTGGCTCTCCAGTTTAGAGTGGTTTAACTGAGAAATGGCCCCATCGGCCTCATTATCTTTCTGCATGTGCACAAAGGCCAAGTTCTTCACAATGTCACACTCTACCACCTTATCAAACGGCTGGAAGAGCAGTCTTATCAGCTGTGGTCCCCTCAGGGACATTCCTTACATAGATCTTTGTGGCATTGCGGACCTTCGTTGTGGCAAACCCCACTGTGATTCGCGCCCCATTGAGCTCATGGAGTTCCACTGCCTTCTGGGCTGCCTCATTCATGTGCACACAGCCATAGTTTTTCAGATTGTCACAGTCCAATACCGGACTATACTTCTCAAATAGGGTACGCAGTTCTGGCTCTGTGGTCAGGGAGTTCACATTTCCAGCAAATATATTCACCCTTTTATTATGGTAGCTAAAAAGACAGTATTGACTTAGCTGTTGAACATAAGGGGTGTTTCAAGTTTACAGGATACCCGGAGGACACTTCTTCAGCACTCAACCGGTCTAAAATAAAAAATAAATTAAGACATTAACACCTCATTGGAATCGTTAGAGTAAATGGGAATTCTGGGGTTCTCAGGCACAGTGTGGGCTTTTTGGAGTTACAGCTTGTTACAGCCAGGCTATTTAACGTTAACTGGCTAGTATATTTGCTAGTAGCTAACGTTAGTGACTGATAAGTTACAAAAAGACAGTAAATTGAAATATCTAGCGAGATAGTTACATTCCACAAAATAAAGTGTGCCTTTCTGACCAAATAGAAACACCTTAGTAGATGTAGCCTAGTTAGATAATGTGGTTAGTATATGTGGGGGTTAGCTAGCTACTAGTCACAACTAGCGAGATAGCTGCCAGCAGCAGGCTAGCTAGCAAGCTAAAATCGTCAGCTGCTAGCTGTCTGCCTTTTTGAGGTTGTAAGACAAGTTGCTTTCGTCTATTTCTGTACAAATGAACTTAAATATCACAGAGTAGGTTGGGTTGAGGAGGTATGTACTTTGATGGCTTCACCACAGCCCTACTTCCCACTGACAACAAATTACGATAGCCAGGCAGCAAGCTAGCGGCAGCTGGCACTAAAGCTGGCTGGATAACTAGGAAGGGCAACGTTTGTTGTGTACGGCTGCATATTTTATTTAACTAGGCAAGTCAGTTAACAACAAATTCTTATTTACTATGACGGCCAGACCCGGACGACGCTGGGCCAATTGTGCGACACCCTATGGGACTTTCAATCACGGCCAGATATGGAATATTGAAGTATAATTACAAGCATTTCATAAGTGTCAAAGGCTTTTTATTGACAATTACATGAAGTTGATGCAAAGAGTCAATATTTGCAGTGTTGACCCTTCTTTTTCAACACCTCTGCAATCCCCCCTGGCATGCTGTCAATTAACTTCTGGGCCACATCCTAACTGATGGCAGCCCATTCTTGCATAATCAATGCTTGGACTTGTTAGAATTTGTGGGTTTTTGTTTGTCCACCCGCCTCTTGAGGATTGACCACAAGTTCTCAATCGGATTAAGGTCTGGGGAGATTCCTGGTCATGGACCCAAAATATCAATGTTTTGTTCCCCGAGCCACTTAGTTATCACTTTTGCCTTATGGCAAGGTGCTCCATCATGCTGGAAAAGGCATTGTTCGTCACCAAACTGTTCCTGGATGGTTGGGAGAAGTTGCTCTCGGAGGATGTGTTGGTACCATTCTTTATTCATGGCTGTGTTCTTAGGCAAAATTGTGAGTAAGCCCACTCCCTTGGCTGAGAGGCAACCCAACACATGAATTGTCTCAGGATGCTTTACTGTTGGCATGACACAGGACTGATGGTAGCGCTCACCTGGTCTTCTCCGAATAAGCTGTTTTCAAGATGCCCCAAACAATCGGAAACGGGATTCATCAGAGAAAATTTCCCCCTGTCCTCAGCAGTCCAATCCCTGTACCTTTTGCAGAATATCAGTCTGTCCCTGATGTTTTTCCTGGAGAGAAGTGGCTTCTTTGCTGCCCTTCTTGACACCGGGCATCCTCCAAAAGTCTTTGCCTTACTGTGCGTGCAGATGCACTGACACCTGCCTGCTGCCATTCCTGAGCAATCTCTGTACTGGTGGTGCCCCGATCCCGCAGCTAAATCAACTTTAGGAGACAGTCCTGGAGTTTGCTGGACTTTCTTGGGCGCTCTGAAGCCTTCTTCACAACAACTGAACCGCTCTCCTTGAAGTTCTTGATGATCCGATAAATGGTCAATTTAGGTGCAATCTTACTGGCAGCAATATCCTTACCTGTGAAGCCCTTTTTGTGCAAAGCAATGATGACGGCACATGTTTCCTTGCAGGCAATCATGGTTGACAGAGGAAGAACAATGATTCCAAGCACTATCCTCCTTTTGAAGCTTCCAGTCTGTTATTCGAACTCAATCAGCATGACAGAGTGATCTCAAGCCTTGTCCTCGTCAACACTCACACCTGTGTTAATGAGAGAATCACTGACATGTCAACTGGTCCTTTTGTGGCAGGTCTGAAATGCAGTGGAAAAGATTTTTGGGGATTCAGTACATTTGCATATCAAAGAGGGACTTTGCAATTAATTGCAATTCATCTGATCACTCTTCATAACATTCTGGAGTATATGCAAATTGCCATCATACAAACTGAGGCAGCAGACTGTGAAAATTTATATTTGTGTCATTCTCAAAACTTTTGGCCACGACTGTATAAATGATCAGCAGGCTTATGTGATGTGATTTTCTTCTATTTACTTGGAGCATGCACTTTCAGATCAGTGCAGAAAAACAGTAGTGGAGGAGTGAAAGCCACATGTAGTGACTCCATAAGTTTCTCAATGTAAAGTTCTTCCTCTTATTTTTCAACAGCACTGTAAAATATTTTACAGGTATGAAAAAGCAATATGAAGAAGTCCCATCATTAGGCTAGCTTTCACCAGTCCTGGGGTGTTATTTCGTGAAGTGAAACGTTCTGAACTTTGCAGATGGAAATGTCAAAAATAGGATCTCTATACTGTAGCAAAAGATCTGCAATAAAGTGAAAATAATTAGTCTCACTCATAAACAAGTGCAATTCTTCAGTGCATTTTCTTCATTCGTCAGCAATATGTGGGCAAATTAAGCATCCTGGAGTTCCTTCCCATCCATGACTTACAGTTGAAGTCGGAAGCACCTTAACCAAATACATTTCAACTCAGTTTTTCACAATTCCTAACATTTAATCCTAGTAAAAATTCCCTGTCTTCGATCAGTTAGGATGACCACTTTATTTTTTTTAATGTGAAATAATAGTAGAGAGAATTCTTTATTTCAGCTTTTTTTTTCTTTCATCACATTCCCAGTGGGTCAGAAGTTTACCTACACTCAATTAGTATTTGGTAGCATTGCCTTCAAATCAATGTTTCAGGTAGCCTTCCACAAGCTTCCCACAATAAGTTGGGTGAATTTTATCCCATTCCTCCTGGCAAAGCAGGTGTAATCGAGTCAGGTCTGTAGGCCTCCTTGCTCGCACACGCTTTTTCAGTTCTGCCCACACATTTTCTATAGAATTGAGGTAAGGGCCACTCCAATACCTTGACTTTGTTGTCCTTAAGCCAGTTTGCCACAACTATGAAAGTATGCTTGGTGTCATTGTCCATTTGGAAGACCCATTTGCAACCAAGCTTTAACTTCCTGACTGATGTGTTGAGATGTTGCTTCAATATATCCACAAAAATTGTCCTTCCTCATAATGCCATATATTTTGTGAAGTGCACCAGTCCCTCCTGCAGCAAAGCACCCCCACAACATGATGCTGCCACCCCCGTGCTTCACGGTTGGGATGGTGTTCTTCGGCTTGCAAGCCTCCCCCTTTTTTCTCCAAACATAATGATGGTCATTATGGCCAAACAGTTCTATTTTTGTTTCATCAGGCCAGAGGACATTTCTCCAAAAAATATGATCTTTGTCCCCATGTGCAGTTGCAAACTGTAGCCTGGCTTTTTTTAATGGTGGTTTTGGAGCAGTGGCTTCTTCCTTGCTGAGAGGCCTTTCAGGTCATGTTGATATAGGACTCGTTTTACTGTGGATATAGATACTTTTGTACCCGTTTCACAAGGTCCTTCGCTGCTGTTCTGAGATTGATTGACACTTCTCACCAAAGTACGTTCGTCTCTAGGAGACAGAACGCATCTCCTTTCTGAGCGGTATGACGGCTGTGGTCCCATGGTGTTTATACTTGCGTACTATTGTTTGAACAGATGAACATGGTACCTTCAGGCGTTTGGAAATTGATCCCAAGGATGAACCAGACTTGTGGAGGTCTACCATTTTTTTTTCTGAGGTCTTTGCCGATTTCCCCATGATGTCAAGCAAAGAGGCACTGATATTGAAGGTAGGCCTTGAAATACATTCACAGGAACCCCTCCAATTGACTCAAATGATGTCATTTAGCCTATCAGAAGCTTCTAAAGCCATAACATACTTTTCTGGAATTTTCCAAGCTGTTTAAAGGCACAGTCAACTTAGTGTATGTAAACTTATGACCCACTGGTATTGAGTGAAATAATCTGTTAACAATTTTGGGAAAAATTACTTGTGTCATGCACAAAGTAGATGTCCTAACCGACTTGCCAAAACTAGTTTGTGCACAAGAAATGTGTGGAGTGGTTTGAAAAATGAGTTTTAATGTAAACTTCCGACTTCAACTGTATATAAAACAGATTAAACAACTGAAGAGCGCAAGCAAATAAATCATCCAACTTTGTTTATTCTTAATAACAATATTAATAATTATTTTCTCCAGAGAAAGGCAAGGGAACTCAGACATTCCAGTGCAGCACATTGAAACCAACCAGCAACTCTTAATTACATTACAATCCACCAATAATTATCAATTGGCCCTTAATTAGTTCATCAGATAAATTACTCCTGCTGTAGAAAAACAAAAACTAATTGAAGGGGCTTGGGGTAAAGGGTGGTGAAGGCTCGCAATCAGAGCAAAGAGGTAAATCCCGTCTGCACTTCCACTTTACCATCAAGTAAGACATTGTGCTGTGATGTAAAAATGGCTTTCTGAACCACCACACTGAAGCAGAAACCTTGTGCAGCCTTCATTAGCTGATCAGAATCAGAACATGATGTGAAATCCAATTTACATTGTAGTGAATATGCGCTGTACCTAAGATACATCCGTCTAATCATGTTGTACATTCAGAGTGTCAAACTGCAGGTCTCTTCATCTGTTCAAAACGGACAGCTGAAAGTAGGGGCAAGATGCAGTAACATGGTGTTTAGACCGTTTGTCCTTGGTGCAGGATAATGGAGAGAGAAGGGCCTGAGGGTTAGAGTTGGCTGAGTCCAGGGCTATTTTGGGCAACAAAAATATATATAATTAAACCCACAATCAGTTCATTGCTTTATAACTAATTTCCTTTCATATTTTCCATCAATGAATTCCTTTTGGAAAAAAGAGGATTGTGAGGTTTAAGGTAGAAACAAAACTGTCTTAGAAGACAACAGAAAAGTCAGAGGGAAAGGATAGAAAACCAAAACGAAAAGAACACCCCCTCAAGAAAATTAACAATCCCCTTAAAAGGTCTATACACGCAACCTCCCTTAAACTCTTTGCACCCCCCAACCCAAAAGTCTCTCCATGCTCCTTTGTCACCTTCAACTCAGTTCTGTGTCAAAGTTTAGCCTCTCTGCCTGCGTGCTCCAGTCTGTCTCCTTCCACCAGCCGACTCCTTGTTATCATCACCTTGTTATCATCATCACTACTCATCCACAAGCTCAAAGTTTGAGCTCATTGGCAACCTTGGAAGCGATGTTCTTAAAGGCGATGGACGTGCCAGAAATGCGCTTAAAGCGAACCCCGTTGAGGGAGAGGCGGGGCAGCTTGCAAACCTCCATCTCCCACTGGACAAAGTCGTCACAGGCGGGATTCCCAGACACGCACAGCAGCATGTAGCGCTCCCGCAGCTCATACTCGCAGCTGTTCGAGTCCAAAACCTTCCGGATCTCCTTCATCATCTCATTGGGCTCCATGGAGGAGGTGGTCTTCATGCTCCAGGTGAAGCGCAGCGAGCGGGGCTTGTGGTCCTTGGAGGTCAGGCTTGAAGTCGGGGTGCTGGGTACCGTAGAGGTGGAGGACAGGAAGTCCTTGTTCTCGTCTCCTACAGAGCCCAGAGTGACCTTCTCCAGCTTCTCAGCGGTGGTCAGCATGGGTCTGAGTTTGCAAAGAAAGTAGGAAAGGACAGTAATATAATAAAAAGGAAGGAGCGAAACAGAATGGGGAGACAGACAAAACAGGAATCTTATGGGCTGGTTAATGCATTCAATCACAGGGGGAGCCAAAGAGCATGAAAAGCTTCACTTAGCTGCAGAATACATGTCTCCTGTTATTAAAATATCTTGCATTGTCAAAATTGAATGAGCTATATGATCACAATCATGCTATTCTTTACACCACCTTAATCAATGAATGTAATGATTATTTGATTTTAAAAAATTTAATCACTGAATCAACAGATTGATCAAATGTTCACTATTGTATTCCTCACCTGCTGGCCTCATCTCGACCCTCTCCCTCATACGGGCTCCGCAAAAAAAATTGGCACAAGTTTAGTCTCCCAAAATTCCAATTAGGCTATTACCAGGTTAGGATAAACACTACCAACTCCCATGGCAACCCCTGCACCTTCCACTTCCAGATTCTATAGTATTTTTCTTAGAAACATGCTGCACATATCCTTAGATTTACTTCATGTGAGCACCACTACATTTTTTTTTTGGGGGGGGGCTATGAGAGAATAACTAGGTACCTCTACAAATTCAAATGTGTTTTTGGTCACCCCCCCCCCCACCGCAAAGTGGACACACAATCCATGGAAACTGTTGTTTTTTTGTTTAGCATACAACTGGAATGAAAGGTCAGAGATCACATCTTTGTTATGTTAATTACATCCCATCACCACCATATAATAACCCTCTTCTCAAACTCCCACAGCAGGGCATCAAAAACAACAAAGGGACAGCATCTGTCAGATGCATATGCAGGCATTCTGCAGATCTGTTCTCAGTTTCTCAAGGTGCCCAACATCCTTAAGTCTGCAACCACAACAATAAGACTTTAAAAAATACATGCACCCCTTGATGCACATTTTTGTAAACGTCAAAACTTTCAATCTTCACTTATTTTCTGATTGAATTGACATTTTGGTTGCTGAGAATATCATATTAGAGCCAAGAAATACACGTCTCTAATGACTCTGCAGTCAACTCACTCAAAATAGAAAAACTAAATCTAAAAATACAAAGTATTAGCGGATAAGCCATGGTTAAAAAAAGATGAAAAAGAAATTGCAGAACGTTGCTGAAAATAAGGTTGTTAAGCACAAACTGCAGTGCAGCCTGGACCGTGGTCTGGTATCAGACTAGAGAAAGAAAGGCAGGAGATATCCCCCCAAAAATATGACAGCGATGCTACATTGCCAACAAACACTTCACTGCCCCCCCTCTTCCACAAGGCTTGGGCAGTATACCACAGACCGGGGTGTTTAGAAATAGCCACAGGATGGTTTTTCAATACCATTGAAAATATTATTTTTTTAAATAAAAAATGTAAATGTCTATCCTGAAAATAGTTCAGGACTTAGACCAAGTCACTATTATTAGTCACAAGCAAGTCTCAAGGTCCAAGTCTCAAGTCGAGTCCCAGGTAGAATGGGTTGAGTCAAGTCCAAGTCGTGAGTTGAACAAAATATAAACACACATGCAATAACTTGTCTATTAAGGCTACAACACATTGTGATTATATAATAATATATTTTAACAAAAAAAATCCACATGCAAGCTTCATAAGTAAATTATCAAAATGAAATGCCTGGGCGGGCCACCTAAGCATTTTTTTTTCAGGTTACCAAAATGTATCTTCGGGATGGAAAAACCAAGTGTAAACATAAACTAAAATCAGAAAACATTTTTGAAAAGATGAATGGACCTAAATCATAAATATAATATAATCTTTGAGAACTAACGATCCCCAAAATAAAAGCTAGACAGTTGGGAAGAATGGAAAATTCCCAAAACATTGAATTTAGTAATATAGATTATGTTTGTGCAAAATAACAGCATTAGCCATGTCAAAATGCATAGAATTGCAGGAAAAAAAGCTTTAAAACGGCTACTTTTTCTCAGCTCCAAGGGAGAAGATTTAGAATTGGAGGATATGTCCTTATAAAATAAAATAGCTCTACAACGCCAAGATGGGGGGGGGCATTAAAAATTTGGCCCTGCCGACGGTCAGACCGCGCCCCCCTGCCACGCCCCGTCACCCCCTAAGCCCCTTTTTCATCCAGAAAAAAACCCTGCTATGACTCCATGCTTTGGCATATGACACGGAGTGGAATGTTAGCTGGGCAGCACGGCCACAGGCTGGGCAGCACGGCCACAGGCTGGGCAGCACGGCCACAGGCTGGGCAGCACGGCCACAGGCTGGGCAGCACGGCCACAGGCTGGGCAGCACGGCCACAGGCTGGGCAGCACGGCCACAGGCTGGGCAGCACGGCCACAGGCTGGGCAGCACGGCCACAGGCTGGGCAGCACGGCCACAGGCTGGGCAGCACGGCCACAGGCTGGGCAGCACGGCCACAGGCTGGGCAGCACGGCCACAGGCTGGGCAGCAGAGTGTTTTCTATTGACTTGGCCAAGGACCCACAGGATGACATTTGATAACACTAACGGAGTCAAAAAGGAAACAGTGATGTGAGAAATAAGGGAGGAGTATCATTCACTGAGGGATGAAGAGAGCCGAGCAGCAGACGAGGGTGAATCAGGCGATGGCGAGAGCAGGGCACGTTAGTATAAATGGCAAATGGTTAAAAAATAAGTATAAAAAAATGTCATGAAAAGGGTCATGACACATAAAATGATAGCCTTACAGAGGATAGATAGAACAGAACACAAGGTAATAGTTTACAGAATCAAGTGTGTGGTTATTTTTGCCTACCTTCTGGGGAATCTGAATGTGAGATTTCTACAACGGAGGGGAGGGGGAAGAAAAACAAAAACGGTATGTACACAAACGTGCGCAAAACAAACCACAGCCAATCTGTTATACATGTCATGTGCATGTCAGTCAACTCAAATACATGAATACTCCCCCGGTGTCCCTCAGGAGGTGAGCTGCTTGGGCAAAACAGGTGGTCACAAAATGGCTGTTACTGTAGCCTGACATTACCATAGTATTCAGGATGTTCGGGGCAGAGCAGTTACATGAACAATGGACTCAGATTAGGATTAACATTAGCACTGGATGGGAAACATGCATGCCAATTATGACGTTATATTTACTTAGTTTTAATTCCTGGTGTTGTACAATTTATCATTAAACAATTAAACTATAGTAGGATATTCCGAATTGTATTTCAAGGTACACTCACACAGTAACTTCCCTACCTGCTTCAATTATGTGCTAACTGACCATAGCCACAGAAATATGACCTGCTTCAAACCAACTTAACCTGAGAGGGGAGTACTTGTAGTCAAGCGCATTGCGTGCACAAAAAAACCCATCACAGGGACACACAAATGCTAATAAAACAGTCCAAAGGTCACGCTGCACAAACATGAACACCTAACTGTAATTCACTAAACCGTTCAACACCAGGATGTGATCAGCATATCATTGGATTCAACACTAGTCATCTTCCACAACACACATCTCACATGCCCATTCGCCCATTCCCCCATTCGCTCACCTGCGCACAAATTTAGAAGTGAACTTTCTGAAGATACCAGTGCCCCCGGCTCTTCGGGCTTGGCTGTTCCCGTAGGAGAGGGAAGGGGATGATGGGGGACCATTATAAGTGGAGGTATGTTGGTCCCGTGCCGCCCTCTGCTGGCCGGCACTGAAAGTGCTTCGGCTGGTCACATTTCTGGGGAAGTTGGAACGGTCTGTCGCGGTGGAACTGCCGATGTTGTGGGCAGAAGGAGACGCCACCGGTACTCTCTGAGGGGCGGTGCTGTTTTGATAGTTTTGTGAGTAGGAAGAGGAGAGACAATTATATATTTCATTAAGATTATGCACATCAAAAGTTTCAACTGCTTTAGCCATTTCCCACAAAGAACTTATGATAAAAACCTTACTGCGCTTCAGAGTAAACTAAAGTTCAGTGATTGAAATGCATAACATTTCTATACAGATGCCAGTTGTAAGGAAGCCTGATTAAGCCGTTTGCAAAAGCAATGTGTAAAAGGCATATTTCTATTGGTCTACAACATGCACCCCAACTGTGGTGCCATCCACTCAGCAAAATTCACCATGACTGAAGTCAGTAAAATAACATCTTACAGCCTTGTGACCCACCACGGGCAGCAGGTATAAACCACACTTAGAATGTGAGGCCAGTGAAGCCTTGTTGAGTGTTAAATCATAGGCACACAGCATGAATCACACAATTAGCATGGCACATTAGGGATCAGCCAACAGGACAACGATGGCTGCAGCATCACAACAAAGAGGGAAGTATGGAGAAGGGTCATGGAGCTGTGATACCGTTGATTTATGTCATGGACCACACACATGATCATATTGGCAGAGGTTACAACACCCTTTCATTTGAGAAAATAGCTTCCACAGTATGAGCTGTGACTATTCAGTGATAATGGATTACACGTAAACCAATTGACATGTGAAGGACATCCCAGCATTATAGCTAGTTCATGAGGAAACGTTTATTTTGATTTTTTTCATACAAAATTGAACAATGTGCATGGCCCACGAGATGTCAAGTTGTGTTTGGGGACAGGGAGTTGCAGAACGTATTAAAAGGGATTACATGACATGCACACACCAGCCAGGAGCTGAAAGGGTTCAGGCTCACTGCAGCCAAAAACATAACGGCACCGGATGGGCCAAGATAAAATTGTGATGGTGTGTGATGTGTAACTGAGGGTTTTGCAGGATCTGGCTTTCTAGTGGAAGATTAGTGATAGGACTGGTTGGACAAGGACAGTGGTGGGGAGAAAGATATTTCACAAAAAGGCAGGGTGCTTGTGTTTCAGGGGGTGGTGGAAAGTGACAGAGAAAAGTGGGTTGCCTTTTCAACAGCAATATTGCTACTCTTTTAATCCCTACAGCTGATCTTTTAATACCGATTTGTTCCCGATGTTGGACACACAATGCTGAGAACTGCAACCAGGAACAATCTAACCCAAAACCTTTCATATCCACTCTACTCTCCCTCCTGCAGAGTGGCTGTCCTTGTGTTCCACTCCCTGGTGCCACTTGCCTGGGCCGGTGTGCATGGATGTCTGGGGGGCTGGGGTGAGCAGAGGTGGACAAGGACTTGTGATGTCGGGGGTGGGAGGAGGAGAGTACGGCAGCTGCCGAGGCTGTGGAGGCACGGGACCCTGGGGTGGTCAGGCTGAGGGAGAGAAATGAATAAACCCAGTGCCGACCGTCCCCCGTGAGGGGTGGAAGAGAGCCATGGGGTAACAAGGTTAGAACTGGGGACGAAGCAGGGACACTGGGGGGGGTGAAACCACACTGATGCACATTATCACAGACAACACAGCACCTCAAATAATGCAGATTTGTATTGGATGACTAAACATAACAGCCTCAGTGTTTCCCCTAAGATTTGTTTTTCAGCCACGGTTGTAGATGGAGTTTTAAAGCTTGTTTCCTGTAATTCAACACATTTTGCAATGGCTTATGCCGCGTTCTAATGCTATCTGAGTGACTCAAACATAAATGGAATTTAGACAGTCTGGAATTCTTCCAGACTGTCTAGTTTATACTTTGGTGGGTGTTACTTCTCAAACATGATTTTACTTAAAATATATATAGCTGCATTATCTTTTCTATACTGAACAAAAATAAACTCAACATGCCACAGTTTAAGATTTTACTGAGTTATAGTTCATATAGGGAAATCAGTCAATTGAAATAAATTAATTAGGCACTAATCTATAGATTTCACATGACTGGGAATACAGATATGCATTGGTCACAGATACTTAAAAAAAAAATATATTAATAGGTAGGGGCAGGGATCCGAAAACCAGTCCCTATCTGGTGACCACCTCACGCAGCGCGACATCTACTTCACATAGAGTTGATCAGGCTGTTGATTGTGGCCTGTGGAATGTTGTCCCACTCCTCTTCAATGGCTGTGCAAAGTTGCTGGCTGTTGGCAGGACCTGGAACATGCTGTACACATGAATCCAGAGCAACCCAAACATGGGCAATGGGTGACATGACATGTCTGCTGAGTATGCAGACGAACTGGGACATTGTCAGCTTCCTGGAATTGTGTACAGATCCTTGCAACATGGGGCAGTGCATTATCATTTGGAAACGTGATGGCGGCGGATGAATGGCACGACACTGGGCCTCGGGATTGCGTAACGGTATCTCTGTGCATTCAAATTGCCATCGATAAAATGAAATTGTGTTCATTGTCCGTAGCTTATGCCTGCTCATACCATAACCCACCATGGGGAAATCTGTTCACAACGTTGACAAACCGCTCGCCCACACGATGCCATACACGTGGTCTGCGGTTACGAGGCTGGTTGGGCATACTGCCAAATTCTCTAAAATTACGTTGAGGCGGCTTATGTTAGAGAACATTCTGGCAGCAGCTCTGGTGGACATTCCTGCTGTCAGCATGCCAATTGCATGCTCCCTCAAAACATGAGACATGTTGTTTGACAAAATTGCACATTTTACAGTAGCCTTATTGTCCCCAGCACAAGGTGCACCTGTGTAATGATCATGCTGTTTAACCAACTTCCTGATATGCCACACCTGTCAGGTGGATGGATTATCTTGGCAAAGGAGAAATGCTCACTAACAGGGATGTAAACATTTGTGTACCGAATGAGAAAAATAAGCTTTTTGGCCATATGAAACATTTCTGGCATATTATATTTCAGCTCATGAAACATACAACCAATGCTCTATATGTTGCGTTTATATTTTTGTTCAGTACTTTATATCTGGTTTTAGTCGTTTTATGTTTAGACTGAAAACGTTTTACCAACCCCCCTTTTTTTGCGAGGCGGCAACGATTTAGAAGCAGCGGCCCGCAGCTTCTAAATGAATATAGGGGAAACACTGAGCTTTCATTAGGGGAGTTTAATGACAGACTGCATTATTTCTGGGAAGCATCACACCCAAAAGAATCTTGCTGCAAAGGAAGTGCTGGAAATTGAGGGAGAAACGGTCAGGACAGAACACAAGTTTGGGGAAAGGAAAAACTGCTTAAAAATTAAACAAAAAAAATGGTCAAATGGCTGTTGTGTCAGGAGAATGTGTGCTAGTGACTTGTTCTACCAGTAGCGCTACAGCTGACCACTGTCTGTTTGCCCTCCAATCATCTTTTTATAGCAAACATGTCTGAGTCACTGCTGCTCCCCCTCGATCCCCAACAGAACGTGTTCTTTA
Organism: Oncorhynchus gorbuscha; assembly: GCF_021184085.1. Lineage (NCBI taxonomy): Eukaryota > Metazoa > Chordata > Actinopteri > Salmoniformes > Salmonidae > Oncorhynchus > Oncorhynchus gorbuscha. The sequence continues at coordinate 25,290,983 of NC_060192.1, forward strand.
AACACTTCCCCCCTGCATTTTTCCCTTTTTGTGCCTGGAAGTAAACTGCATACAAGAGCAGCCAGCGTCACAAATCCCAGATTAAGGAGTGGGATCTGATTATCAGGGTCAATGTGTTTAATACTGTTAAGTGTCAGAGTGTCTGAGGCCCCTGATTCTGCACCTAAACCTGGCTTTCTACTCTGCTGTATTCTAAACATTTCAGTGAAGAATATGGTAATAAAATGGTAAAATATTGAATAATTGTTAGCAAACTGATCTTGCCATTATTGTGTGAGCTAGAGTTCAAAGATGTTATTATTGTTTGAGTTGTGTGAGTATTACTGTGTGAGTGAGTAAGCTGGCCTTGAGTACAAGTCCTTCATAAAATTTAGCAAATGTCACTAATACATTCTGGAAAAATGTAAAATCTCTGCTCTGGTGTGAATGTGTGACTATGTACACTCCATCTCATGGTGGGAAGCTGATAGCTGCTGTGTTTGATTGTCGGCTGACCACTGCCATCTAGACACACGACTAGCTCCACAGCCATGTGAGTGTGTGTGTATGCCTGTGGCTGCAAGGGTGCTTGTGTGTACCTGTCCTTTCCATTCTGGACCCCAAGTGTGGCCCTCTCGGGGACCGGAGAGTTCCGACTGCGACTCGTACCAGTGGACAGGATGCTGTTCTGTATGACCCATTGAGGAGATGTTAGGTACAATAGTGTACATGCCATCAATCCTAGAGTGGCAGGCATGCCGAACAATAAGTCTACTCACGGTGGAGGGGGTTGGGGTGCTCCTCTTACGATCTGCTGTTGCTATAGGACTGGGAGGGACTTTAGTGGAGCTGCCAGTGCCAGAACCTTTCCTCCCATAATCCTCTGCTGTCTGCTTGTTGTCGCCCTGGGAACGCTTGGAAGCAGAAGAACCTGGGAAGAAGAACGAGACAGACAACAGAAAGAAAGGGTGGGACAGAGACGCAAAGAATGAGAATCAAATAAGATTATATATCAAAAACAGTTCAACATTTACAGTACCCTCATCAACCCAAACAGCTTCCTACCTGCATCTGTTGCTCTCCGGGGCTTCAGATTGGATGAGGTACTGCGCTGTACCTTATGAGAAGGAGATTGGGCATTGCTGTTTGTGAGGTCACTTCCTGGGCGGGATTTCATTGACAGACTGATACATTCGTCCATCTGAGAGGGAAGAGGAGGGATGGTCATCAATATTAACATGGCAGGAGTAGGACACAGTTCGCTCCTACAGATGTGAGTGTATACACTTTGTACCTCTGTGTTCCTGTAATCCAGTAATAGATATGTGGCCATGACTTCATTGTATTTTTGGTTGACGAGCGAGTCCTGGATCTCCTCTGCAGAGTAGCCCATCTGCAACATGATATCTGGACAGAATGGATAAAAAATGTCAGCCTTATCAAGTACAGAAGTACATTACACACACATGCATTGTAGACATGGGCATATCAGAGACTACTTAACACAAGTCTAACATACTAAAAGGCAACAGGTCAATAGTTCTCTAAAACACAGACAGGCGCATTGTTATATGGACAAAACAGTTCTATTGTACAGGCATATCATTTAATAAAACGGAAGGCAGCAAACAAGGACAGACGTTAACATAAAGTCTAGCATTTAGTTTGACTAAACATGTAGGCACATGCCAACACAGCAACGGGCACGTTACGTAACAGAGACTAACGCTCAATTCCATTTTTAAGTGCATGATCACGCTGGAAATAGAATGCATGAGTGAATGAGAGAAAACTGACGGGCCTCAAGTGTCAAATTAGAAAGCAAGTCTTTTTTTCTAATGTCTACGTGGAGCAATGCTGGTAAAATGAGTGGGTCGTTTGTAGAAAAGGAATTAGAGGAACTGTTATGATCTTTCATATGCCAAGTAGTCTAAAGATGTAGTTTAAAATGTACTGGGATGTAAGCTAAGGTTTGCCAGTCAAATAGGCTACATATTTGAAAACAATTGCAGCCTACATGTATTGATTTCAATCATAGGCATTTAGCCTAAGCAAACTACAGCTGGAAAACTCAAGGACTCCAATATCAAGAGAACTGTTTATGTAGAAAGAACAAGACTTAATCGTTTATAAACGGCTCAGGTTGATTAGCTACAACATCCTGGTGAAGCTAGCAAAACAACAACTGTTAAGCCTAGGTATGGTGGCTCCTGTAGGACATAAGGTGAGTCAAAGGGAACTTGCAACAATAACTTCGAGGCTACAGAGCGGAAAAAAAATAAATAATAAATACACCTTTTTTTTACGGATTTTCATGACAATTATGTCAGCATACGCTACGCAGTATATGTGAATCGACCATTCACTACTCTCGCACGCTGTCTCTCCGTGTAATTTCATTTTAAGACAGCACGTAAAATAAGACTGAAAAGATTCTGCACCTTCAGATAGAGGAGCCCTCCCCCAATTAGTGTGACCTCTAAACCCCACCCCAGTAACCCATCTGCTGCAACCAGCTCATCCACCAGACACCTGCCCCACCTCTCTTCCACCCCCCCCGCTCGGTCGGGGTTCTGACCTGTCCTCTTGGGGTCCTTATAGTCTGGCTGGGGCTCGATGAAGGGCTTCAGCTCCTCCTCCTCATGGCCTACATTCATCCAGCGGTCCTTCATGATCTGCTGCTGGACATAAGCAGAGAGAAGAGAGAGGACAGAGATGTAGGGTTGATGGAAGATGGGAAACAAAGCACTAACAGTAGCGTTATAGTCATCTACACAGTGTATGCAGTGGAGGAAATAGCAGTGACTAGATGAGGTACTATTAACCTCCAGACTGCCCCTCTTGGTTGGGTTGAGAATGAGGAACTTCTTGAGCAGGTTCTCGCAGTCTGTGGACATGTAGAAGGGAATCCTATACTTCCCCCGCAGAACCCGTTCACGCAGCTCCTAAAGGGAAGACAAGCACAAAAGACAAGGATAAGGGTAGCGAGGTATTCAAGAACATTACTTGTTTTCCATGTATCCCTTCCTCTTTCTCAGTTCCCTGCTCACCTTGAGGTTCTGCCCGTCGAAGGGCAGAGAGCCGCTGACCAGGGTGTAGAGGATGACCCCCAGGCTCCAGACGTCCACCTCGGGCCCGTCATACTTCTTCCCTTGGAACAGCTCCGGAGCGGCGTAGGGTGGGGAGCCACAGAACGTGTCCAGCTTGTTCCCCATGGTGAACTCATTGCTGAAACCAAAGTCTGCGATCTTGATGTTCATGTCAGCATCTAGGAGTAGGTTCTCTGCCTGGAGAAAGAGTGTGTTCATTATTGATACAAGCTTCTGTAACATTCCTTTAAAAACGTATCCAACATCATACCCCAATGTAATGATCTTGATCTGTCACTTTGAATTGGATCCATAAATCTCTCCATCTGCACACAAAAAACACCTTCCACATTTCTTGTCTATCCTCACCTTTAGGTCTCTGTGTACAATGCACTTCTGGTGGCAGTACTGTACCGCTGAAACTATCTGTAGCAAGAGAAGGAGCAACAGCTAGGATGACAATTCCCTTTTAAACAGTATTGCCAATAACATTGTCAAAACGGTGTCAAAAACAGAAAAGAAACCAGCAGACAAAGGGGTCTCACCTGTCTAAATTTGGCTCTGGCCTCTTTCTCCTTCATTCTCCCGTGAGCAACAAGGTAATCAAACACCTCACCTGGCGGGGACAGAGACAGAACGTAGGGGAGTGTTGAAGGAACAAAAAAAGCAGTGGAGACACAAAAGAGGATGAAAGGACAAGTGTGGAACAGAGTGCATGTGAATAGAGTGAGACAGAACTGGGACTTAGCATTGATGTTATTACAGAGGCTGAGAACAGAATTTCAGATTGAGTGGTGTGTTGAAAGGAGTGTCTTGTGCCTTTACTCACCTCCACTGGCATACTCCATGATCAAGTACAGTGTCTTCTCAGTCTCAATAACTTCAAATAACTTAACTACAGAGAAAAGAGCGGAAAGTTCAATCCAATCAAGAAAACACTAAGGCTGGACGATATGGCCAAAATATCATATCATGGTATTTGTTAAAAAATGGACAGTATTTTTTATGGAGCGAGAGGCGGAGAGTGATGACTCAAGTAGTGAACTATAAAAATGGAAGTTACACACAACATACCACATTTAACAAACATTCAAATAACGTTATAGAAGGTAAAGTAAAAACCCAAACCGGTCCGTGCATCAATATTGTTAAAATACGGTACACCGCCCAGCCCCAGACAACACCCATCACAACATAGCTGTCAATTTCTTAGTATATGCTCAACATTCTCAGAAAGGCATCTGCACAAGAATAAGCAGGCAGAACAAAAACATGTTTCTGTCATTTGGTTGAGGATGGATGAGAATCTTAAAAAGAGAGGGCAGCACAAAGCTCACCGATATTTGGATGATTCAGCAACTTCATGATCCTCACTTCACGAAACAGCTATGGACCGGAGAAGAAATAGACAAGCCATTAAGAGGATCAATCAGTTTATATCAAAACAGTTTATATCAAACAAAGTCAGTTTATTCGATATCATTTTTACTCGTATACTCCAAAACTATATCTATGCGCACTGTGTGGGAGTCTTCATGCATATACTGTATATACTGAGGACAGTACTGGCACCACACCCAAACCATCACCACAGGAAGTACTTGGGTCTAATTTCCTGTAATTACCGCCATATCCTGCCCTAAGCCCTTCGGAAGGAACTGCCATCTTCATTGATTTCAGCATTATTTTTTCTATTTCAGAAATAAAAACACACTATCCGAACACAAATCAAAACAACCACATGACATTACACACAGCATCTACTTGCACTCACCTTTTGGAGACTGGAAGAGTTAAGTTGAGTTTTGTCAATGATTTTCACAGCCACCTTTATGGGGGAAAAAAAAACATGTTAGACATGAGTAGAACCGCAGACTTAGGATGAACCACCCATCAGTGGAAAGAGCTGGATGAAGACTTTCCCCCACTCTACTGCACTCCGTTTTGTTTATCCATGTGCTGCCCCACTCACAGCAACCACATCACATGGCACGTTATTAGCATATTAAAGAACTGGTAGTTAGTTACATGTTCACAATCCAATGATCCATACTCAAGAGATCAGAATGTTAGGGATATGGGTCAAGTGAAGTAAGATCCTGCACTGCCAACATTGGGCACACAATGATAAAACCACATCCAGCAAAGGATCAAACATCAGTCAGTAAATCCAGTGCTTGGACTTGTTTTGATCTCATGGTTTGTCCTCACCTCTTTCCCTGTGAGGACATGCCGGGCCAGTTTGACCTTGGCAAAGTTGCCCTTGCCAATGGTCTTTAGCAGTCGGTAGTTGCCAATGTGTGGCTGCTCGTCAGCCGTCGTGGGGACAGAATTCCGGCACCGCGGCATATTGGCACGCCCGCCTGCCTTGGACTCAGAGGGAGACTGAAAGAGGGGAACAAAGCATTCTCTTAGGCATACGCAACACCTCACTCACAAATCCAGACAATGTTTTTCAGAATCCCATTAAAGACGAAAGAGCTTTGGACATAAAGGATACCTCAGAAACACAACTGTGAGCATAACTTGATACTGGCCAATAATGTTGATCTGTCAATCTACATAGTCACCCCAGCTCCTCGCTAATGAGGCTTTTCCTGACACTGAGGGTATTGGTCTCTGCTAGCAGCTCAAATCCACACTGACAAGAGGGAGAGAAAGTGTGAGGAGGGAATGACGAGTGACTCACAAGAAGATGAAAGAGCAGACGGAACAGAAGGAAGAGGGTGGGGGCTGATTGAGGGAGTAAAGGAGAGCAGGGGGAAAAAGGTGAAGGGTACCATATGCATGTGGGCAAAAGAGGTAGTTCAGAGTGCGGGAGCCCCGGAAAACAAGGAAGAGAAAAAGAGAAAGTGACCAGGGGGGGGGGGGGGGTTTACATGTCTCTGCATTCACAAACACTGAATTGTACCCCATTTGCACACTCCCTCCCCCTCTGTATGACTGACATGTATGATAAGATTGTTACTTTGTGAGCATATGTAAGAGGACAGAAAAGCTATTGTTGACATGGCACAGTTCTATGTTGTGTGTGGTTTGTTCCACATGGACCTTAATTTCCATGTTCAAGTCTGGGCCAGAGGCATCCCTACTATTCTGCAATTTTACAATTAGAAAATAGGACAGATTCTTCTTAAGACCACAGGATTATTAATAAATTGACAGTTGACAAACAGAAGTCCAGTTCTGCTCCTCTCTCGTGGTCATATTCCAAGAGAAAACAAAAAGCAGGGGAGGGACCATAAGACAAATACAGTACGTCACATTTCCTAACAAGCCATGCTCTTACCTCCCTGTAAGAAAGAAAACCGCACTCCACATAAAAATAAATATATACGGAAAACAAAATGCACCAATATCCGCCGGCTTTGTAAATGTTATATTATGTAACGCCTGTGTGTCGTGGCCCTCCCCAGCCAGTTTTCATAGAGGGATAAAGCAGAAGCTTGTTGAAAGTCTGCCGGTAGAACCAGCAGAGCCTAACGAGCCAGAAGACATCTGTCACCTAAACGCTCCCTCCCACACACACACACACAAAAGCAGACTCTGGCATAAAAACGCATGAGGAAGTGCCTCATCACCTCAATGGCTACATACAGAGCAGAACAGGGTAAACCAGACTACCATACAACAACTGGCAGTGTGGTGACCTCGTTTTCATTTTGTATTTGTCTTGGCACTGGCAGACATGGTTTAGCCATCAGTGGGCTTGTTGTGTAAGGGACAGGGACCAAGTGTCTACTGTACAATGTTTATGTCAGCGGTGTCTTGCACCCAGCTGATCTGCAAAGGAGCTCTGCAGTTACTGAGAGCGTGTCAGCAATGCAGTCTGCAGTCCTCAAAAACACAGCTTTGACCTTCAGCACAGTAGCCAGCACTTCAAGCACACTCGCCGAAGTTGGCACACACTGGGACACAGATAGAAGCACATTCAAAAAACAGGCACATTGACAAAGATCAAACAAACATGCATAAATAAAAAGACGTTCACAAATACAACATATCATACAGACAAGACCAGACAGAGAGCAATGCAGACATACCGTCAGTCATGGGAAGCTCAGCTCCAGGGCTGACTGACAGCGAGAGACAGAGACAGGCTGAGGAGAGAGCAGCCAGGAGGAGCCTGAGAGACTGGAGGGTCTCATCACATATACATTATAGCCCCATGTCTCTCTGTTCAGATCATGATCAGCCTCAGGTGGAGAGAGGGGCATGACAAGAACCACAAACACTTGAAGATGGCACATTTGAAATTCATGTCTCTACAAAGCCGGTAGCATTAGAGCAAAACTTCACAGTGGGCTACCATTCTGTCAAAAGACTCATTCAACAATATACACAAAACATCTACACATGCAAATGTAGTTGACCTGTTATTTTTATGCTTGAATTGGGACTTGGACTCCATCAAGTGCTAACAGTAGTATAAGTACTGACCAGACAGCTGGGTCGTTCCACCTCAAAAAGCACAAGAGTATTGACACATACCATCTGTGTCTTCAAATTGTTTCTATTAGAAAGAGATACGATTAGCATTCCTGCAACATTTTGTTGAAATATAATACAATTTAAATCGAATTAATTAATGTAATTGAATACACCCCAATCAGCTATTTTAATTTATAGGATTCTTATAATATTGAATAAATAGTGCCCAAAATCTGATTTGGACCAAACTTTTTTTCTAACAATGAGTTAGACATGAGGAACCCAAATAAATATCCAAAAGCCACCCACGGACCCCCATGCCAATAATACCCCAACAATGAGTTTATAGTATCAGTTCTCTGTTTGACTAGTATAGAGCTTTGTTTCTTCATCCTATCTATGTAATGTATTCTCAGTGATTTGTGATTTTTTCTGTTCAGAGAAAGTCATTGAAGTTGTTGGATTTTACGTCCCATTGTACATTCTGATATTATCAAGTTCTGACCACTATATGGTGTAGTACCTGCTATTAGTTCATATTTTTAAGAATCTCCCACCTTCATTGTTAAAGGGATAGTTCACCCAAATTACTTTAAAATCCTGTAAGCTGTCTATGGACCAGAGGGGTATCCTACGAAGCAGTTGAGGAGTTAACTAGATAACTTTGGTCAACTGAGTTCGACTTGGGATATCCGGTCATTCGAAAGTTGCTCACCTTTCAGCCAGGTAAATTTCTATGGCAACGAATCCTTCAGAACTACCCTGCTCCAGGGAAGGCTAACTCACAGTTAACTCCACTTACCCGAAATGAAATGAGAGCCACAAGTTCAGGACCAATTAAATCAGACCCCCCCCCCCCTTGCAAATACTGCGTCATCGTCCTCTTCATATGGGGAAGGCTGATTAAATATTTTATTGATGAATTTTGTTGTGTGTTAAAAAATTACATTACACTTTTAGTAATGACAGAATGCATAAAAATTCACACACAGTAACACTTTTGTATGACTTAAATTATTTTATCAATAGGAGTTGGGAAAAAGGTGCTTGTGGTTGTGCATTGATAAGCACACCAGTGTCAGCATTAACGACAAGTAATAAAATAAACACTGCACTTTTAAAAGCCTATTTCACACCATAGCCTGCTGAATTAGCAAGCTAACTTTTCTGGAACGTGAAGCTAACTAAAGCTGGTTAGCTTTAGAAAACCCAGAGTCGATCTAGCTTGATTCGAAGGATACCTCTCTGGCAGGGATTCCGTTACGAAAATGCGGTGCAGGACATTTGACCAGCAGGCCTTTTACGTTTACCGGACCCATATGCATTGGTTACGTAACCCGATCAGGGATTCCACCCAGTGCTCAGAATGACAGAAATCACATTTAGATTATGGTCTTCGTCTTAACAAAACATACAATGGCGTGTGTCCTTTACCGAATTCCAAAGCGTAATTTAAAGATGTTATGATAACTGTCCACATTTAGTTTCTCAGCCAACAGGACAAGTACCAAACAGCAAAATTGCTAGCCTAAATTAATCTACTATCCCTCATCGTAGAAAAGTTTACTTGTCGTTCTGAGCGAGATATAAAGTCACCCATTCCAAACAGACTCTGGGACAGCTGTGGAATGATTGAATTGGTGATCTTTCAACCAGTTGGCCGAGGCTACATCCAAAAAAACAAACCACAATGTTTAGCTTAAAAAGTTAACATTTCTTCACATTAAAAACACAGCATGGAACACAAGGCAGTAAACTACACAAATGTTCATTCCATAATGCAATTAATGGGAAAACACTTGTCAAAAGCGCACCACACATGCGAGTGGTTTCATGAGACAGATGAAAATATACATTAGAAATATACATTAGAAATTGAGGAGATCTAAAGATGCAACGATTAACATTGGTTGCTAATATGATTAGGATTGTGCTTTTGGCTACTGGACAATGAAAGACAGTTTATTTGAAAATAGAATGACAGAAATAGGCTACTGGTTTCAATGGCATATGGAAGACTTCAAAAAAGAATTGTCTGCACGTTTGGTTGGATTATGGCTAAGCCACTTTGAAGCAAGTTAAGACATGCCTCAATGTGAAGTAAAACGTTCAAGTTTCAAACAATTAAGTACACGTTTTCAAAATGCACACTGACTCCAGCTCATCGCAAAGTGGTGTGAGACACACTGAAGCCAGCCTACTTACCTATGCACTTGAATTGCAAATGGGAAGCATACTTTAAAAGGTTGAGAACAAAAATAACAGCTAATCTTAATCTTGGCCATCAAAACTGTTTAACACGCAATTGCATTTAAAAATGTTGCACAATTATTGGGTTTATAAAAGCACGTTTCACTCCAGCTGCAACAAACACGCTGTATGATGAGCTGGAACAGCAGTTCTGGCACTACATTAACTACTTGTTCCGGACAAAAGCTGGTTACTACCGACTAATGGAAACCCTGCCCTCTGGAATGAGAGCAACCAAAGCTTTGGTTTTGTTTACTTGGCTACTGTTTGAAATGCTAACTTTTTAACATGCTTGTCAAGTATACAATGCAAGTCAATAGTACCGATATTTGCATTTTCACGCCCAAATTATCCAAACAGTGGCTAGGTAAACAAAACGAAAACATGGGCTGCTGTCATACCTGGTCCATAAACTGCTTACAGGGTAAGAAACCAATATGTAAATGTAGTAATTTGGGTGTACTATCCCTTTAAAAATGGGCAGGGTTCTTAAAAAGAAATTGCCTTATAGCAGGAACACCACTATCTAGTGGACAGAACCTGGTAATATCAGGATGGGACATAACCCCAACTTCAATGAAAAAAAAAATATTAGATAAGATGAAGAAACAATACTTGCCAAACATAGATAACTGTTACTATATACTCATTGTTGGGGTGGGATTGGCATGTGGTGTGAGGGGTCCGTGGATTCCTCATGTCTTACTCATTGTTTGAAAAAAAGTTTGTTCCAAATGGAATGTTAGGTAGGCTACTATAATTATTGGATATTATATGAATCCTATCAATTAAAAATGGCCAATTTGGGTGCAATCAATTAGCTTAATTTCTCAGATCCAAATATATTTCAACAAAATACTGCTTTCGGAATGCTTATCTTATGTTTCTAACTACAGAAACAATTTCAGAACAATCTGAGATGGTGGGTGTCATGGCTTGCTGAAATGAATGACCCAGCTACCATTCAGCTTTAGGAACCTTGTCAGTTCCTCTATGAAGAGACACTTCAGCCATGCTCTACGACACTGGTGTGGACAAAAGTTCAGATTCACCCTGATCAATCAGGCTACAAATTCTGTCAAAAGAATCATCCACACATGGAAAAAAACATCCACATAGGCAAAAAAAATTTTACCTTCTACTCTACATTAATGCTTGCAGTGAGACTTGGGAACTCCATGGTTGACAGTAGCATTAGCACTGACCAGCCTGCTACCATTCAGTAGGTTTCAGAACATTGTCACTTCCTCTATAAAGAAAGATGTCAACCATGCTCTATGACGAAGGTGTAGACAGAGTTCAGAGTTAAAAATGTCAAATCAAATTTTATTAGTCACATACACATCTTTAGCAGATATAGTGAAATGCTTGTGTTCCTAGCTCCAAAGTGCAGTAATATCTAAAAACGATTCACAAGAATACAGGTCTGTGTCCCCCTCTTTACAGACTTCAAAGCATAAAGGGGTGTTGAGTTGATGGCTTGGATAGATGACCAAGAACAGGGACACAGGGGGCCACGAGGTCTCAGGCTAAAATAGGACAGACACATGCAGCACGCACAGCCAGGCTCTCCAGAGAGCCAGAAAACACCTGTCCGTCCCAATGCTGAAGACAAAGTAGGTTTGGTTAATTTGAGGAAATATTGTAATTACACCCCCCCAAAAATAAAAAAAAGATGAGGTCAGGCTCAGTGCAGATGAGACATGTCTGGGTTTGTCTGACTGAGGGAGCAGTAGCCCTGGTGAGAAATGGCAGGGGAGGGAGCAAGCCCGATGGACAAGAGCTGACATGCACAGACAGCTGTGCCCTAGAATCAAAAGAAAAAGGGGATGAAATGAGATAGGGAAAGAGATAAGAGAAAAAAAAAGAGGGAAGGTCAAGGATTCCCCATGACTAAAGAGAAAACAGGAAGTATAACTTGGTGTTGAGTTTTAAGGTTGAGGTTGGTTGTAGTTGCGCAACAAATGAGCAAATCAGTGTAGTAGTCTCTCTGTACCACACCCTTTATAAAACCACCCAAAACCTTTACCTTGTGTCAAATCACCTAATGCACTTCCTTATCCCTCTTACTCACACACAGACAAACAAGATGAATGTGCTCAGTAACTAGTACTGTAGTAACTCCTACCAGAATTTAACCTGAAAACCTTGACAGGATGAACACAAGAGTCTGCTCGGGTCCCTCCACACATCAAATCAAAGTTTGTTGGTCGTGTACACATATGTTACAGCGTGCGTGTTACTAGCTCGTAACAGAGGGCAGTAAAATGTCAAACAAGTACACAAATAACAAAGAATCAAACTCGAAACAAGTACGTGAGAATTAATCCAACTATCAGTAATTCCAATGCAATCTGTGTGAAATCATAGACCCATGAACTGGCTCTACCCATCTCCCTTGGCAACCAATCTCCATAGCCCAGCTTAACCCATCATTAACCCATGTATCGCCTTAGCCTTGCAGTTGCTTTACATATAGAGTTGACTGTACGATTCAATCACTAAGACCGCACTCAACAGGCTGTATAAGGTCACAAGCAAACAAGAGAATGCTCGCTCAGAAGCGGTGCTCCTATTTGCCGGGGAATTTAATGCAGGAAAACTTAAATCCGTTTTAACGAATTCCACCAGCATGCCACATATGCAACCAGAGGGGAGAGGGGAAGAGACTTTTTAAAATTTTATAATAAACTCTACCACCTTTATTCCACACAGAGACAATTACAAAGCTCTCCCTCCATTCGGCTTCATCAATAAGTACATATCCCAACCAGAAGCCATGGATTACAGGCAACATCCGCACTGAGCTAAAGGCTAGAGCTGCTGCTTTCACGGAGTGGAACAGTAATCAGGACGCTTATAAGAAATCCCACCATGCCCTCCGACGAACCATCAAACAGGCAAAAAGTCAATACAGAATTAAGCTTGAATCCTACTACACTGGTTCTGATGCTCGCCGGATGTACCAGGGTTTGCAAACTATTACAGATTACGAAGGGAAAACCTTTTACGCTTCTGCTACTCACTGTTTATTATCTATGTCTATGCAGTCACCTTTAACCCTACCTACATGTACATATTACCTCGACTAACCTGTACACCTGCACATTTACTGGGTACCAGTAACCACCTGTATATAGCCCGGTTATTATTTTATTGTGTTACTTTTCTTATTACCTTTTAGCAAATATTTTCTTACTTAAATTCTGCATTGGTGCCTAAGAGCTTGTAAGTAAGCACTTCACGGTAGAATACCTATTGTATTCAGCATATGACAAATAAAATTTGACCCTCTAAAACCTGGCCTGTTGCCACAACTGCACTCATGTTCCATTACACTTCATTACGTTCAACAATTGAGAACATGAGATGTAGAAATGTGGAAGTTTGCTATGAGAGGTTGATAAAATGCTTTAGTGTTGCTAAGATCAGATGGAATAGTGCTTCTGACAAAGTAGTTGTGCTGTGGTAGTGTTTCCATGGCAACCTACAGCCTAAAGTACCCAGATAATGTTGACTCATCCTATACTCGTATGTGTCCAAATCATAAAATTGGGAGAGAAAAATAAAAAAAAACACTTCAAGAACCAAACCTCAAAACAGACCGTTTCAAAAATACTTGCTTTCCTCAGCGGATAATGTCATCCTCCTGAGGAGGATGAGCTGGCCAATCAACAGTATACTCGCATTCATATTTTTTTATGACCAGTATATGCCCACACCATCCTATTTTTGGGGTACACCCATACCATTCAAACACAGAAAAGCTGTTTAACATACTTGGCCTACTTACCATTTTTTGGAATGAAAACTATTTAGCTCATATTGTAATTAATTATAGGTCATATTTCCAACAACAACAAAAAATCTGTTAACACCAGACAGTTACTTTAAACCTATCCCTTACTCTGCCTCCCCAACCTTCTCATATACACAGAAACACACTCACATCAGCCTGGCTGTCCCCTCACGTCTCTCACTCTCATCAAAATACTTAGAGCAAAGCATTCAATTCAGACTGAGCAATGCACAGTGAAACAAGCACACAAACACACTTTTAAAGCATCAGGAACCATAGTTCTATAACACATTTCACAGCAACTATCCGGTTTATGCGACAATACAAATATAGGCCTAAACAAGTAAACATATCATTATTATTATTATTTTTAAATAAGCCTACTAGATAATTAGAAAGTGGGTGTCCACGCTGTTTCCTGGTTTAAATTCTGAATTATTTTAGCAAATGTTATGCTACCCTTCAAAATGAAAACTATTTCTAGCCTGCCCCAAGAAAGAAGAAGAGAGGATAAACAAAGTAAGACTGGCAGGGAGAGAGAGAAGAACTGGTAAATAAAGGAGGTGTGTGAGCCAGCTTGTCAGTTATCTGGGTATTAATATCACACCATGGTTATTTCCAGTCAGGGTAGAGGCAGCAAGAACCACAAATAGACACCAACTGAGCTCTCCCTCTAGTCACCTCTTCTTCTCCATACTCTACACTTCTGTCAGAAGCATTTAACTCAAAAAACATGACAGTAAAAACATCCTGAAATCAAAACGCATGGCATAGTGGAACTATGGGGGAGAGAAATGTTAATTTTCTACCCACTGGGGCTCTGGTATTGTCAATTCTAGGACAATACATTAAAAGGGAAACGTCAGGATTTTGGCAATGAAGCCCTTTAATCTACATCCCCAGAGTCAAATGAACTTGTGGATACCATTTGTATATTTCTGCGTGCAGTTTTAAAGAATGATGCTAACTAGCGTTAGTGTAATTACTGGAAATGTATGGTAACTTCTAGCATGCGAGTAGATACCATAGACTTCCAGTCAATGTGCTAATGCTAGTTAGCATTGGCTCACAAAACTACCTCCAAGTTCCTTTATACTGGATGCAGAGACATAAAAATTGTATCCATAAGTTCATCTGACTGTGGGGAAGTAGATAAAGGGCTTCATTACCAAAATCCCAAAAGTATCCCTTTAACAAGGAATCGTAAATGTAAATATACTTAGCTAAACTAAAACCTGTCAACTTTTTCCTCAGAAAACAGCACAAGCTACAAAGCTGAGAAATAAAAGAAATACTGATGAATCCTTTCAGACAAGAAACCGAATCTAAATTTCAAACAAAGCTGGAAGTGTTGACAAGCTTTTAAAAATCAGCCCACCACCCTCATCCAACACCATCCCACCCCCTCCTATGTGAGCTATTAATACCTACAAGTATATGAGAGTGTGGTTAGGACATGACAAAGACCAGAGAGAAACCAAGATCACTAGGGGAATGGCTGGTAAAAACAAAGCCACTGTTACATAAACCACATAGGCCTATTGAACTGAATTTGGAAAAACCTACAACCAAATGGAGAACTATTCTCTTCATCTTTCATTGATGATCAATCATGAACATGATAATGACATATCCAGAATGAGAAACACACACAGGGAAACGTGTGCATACAAATAATGCTAATACGGACAAAATGAAGAAAAGGAGCACTCCCCTCAGCCTCCACACAACTCCTACACACCCAGCTCAACTGGAAATGCTGGTTTGAACAAACCGAGAAACTGGGGTAGAAAGAACCTAGATTCGCCAGTTGGGCCCAGATCAACAGCAGTCTGTAGTCAAACAAGCTGGGCAGGGCATGGCTAAACCTTGCCAACTCCTTGCTTCAGACAAATTCAGTGGCTAACAAACCTTGGAATTAGTAGCCTGCGTAAGTTAGGGAATTTTCACCACAATGACCACTATGGGATCCGTCAGCATCTCTGCTACCCATGTATATGTATCAGCAATTTGTGATTTGTACAGACAATTGTCAGAATTCCATTAAATGACTAAAACACTAATCTCACTAGAGAACCAGTTTTCACTGCAAGCAAATGTGTTCAGGACTGAGTGGCTCCTCAAATGCGCTGAAGTCCGGTGTCCTCTACTTACACCTAATGTGAGCTATTCCTACTAAAGTATATTTGGAATGCCGTCAGACAATTTGTATGATGGAATGCCCATCATACAAGTGGCAATAGCTAGTTGGGCCTGCAACTTCCGAACTGACAGTGGATATTCTGTTGAAGACAGTCAGTCAAACAATGTGGGCAGTAGAGCATTAAGATTCGAGATAACATATATTAAATGTTAGAGATGCAATCATCTTAGCTCTTGTTGACAAAATGACAAGATTTGAAGAAGACATGGAAAAGTGAGTTTGAAAATCATTGGCATTTCCTACTGAGATGTGTTATCCAATTCCATAAAACTCACAGCAACTAAAATGTGTCTATGGTTACAATTTGTCCTAGCCCTCAAAGTTACATGCCTAAAAGTTAAGAGGGCTCTGATCATAATTAGCCATCTAGTTATAAAAAGCCTTAGATTCTTCTGCATGACCTCCTATCCACATAACTACAATGTGTAATTAGCTACCTATAAATATAACGTTAGATAGCTGGGGCCTAGGAAAAATCAAAGTTTTTTTTTTTTTGGTTTAGGTTGCTATAGTTTGGATGCCAACCCCTGTTAAACCCCATCGAAGAAGTATACGTTGGCTATAGTATTTCTGGCTACGGTTGGATAAATTGGCTAGCTGGATCTCTGAACTGGCCTACCGCCATTACATTAGCTGCCATCTAGCTTCTGCTTACCTGGTTTGAAGAATGTTCAATTGTTAATAATGCCGTCCTGGTTACTGTCCGGGTTGACATCTTACATTTCCGGAGGGGGGTAACAACTCTACAGAATCTCAAAACTCGATGTTCATCTGTCCTCTGTTTGTTTTGGGGGGGCTATCTTGTTTCTTTAGCTAACGTTAGCTAGCTAGCTAACTTATCAAAACGTTTCTCATAAGTACCCTTGTCTGGCGGCTAGCTGGCTACGTGTCGAAGGCGTAAACTAGCTAGCTAGTTAGCAAGCTAAAGTTCTAGCTAGCTAACTAGCTAGCTAACCTACTAGCTGAAGTAGTTAATCGTCAGTAAAAAAAATAGCTACCTATCAATAATATGTAAGTAGAGTTAAAAGCAAAGTTATCGAGTCACACGTATCTGAATAAAGTAACGTTATCACTGCATTCACAAGCTAGCTACAGTACCTAGCTACGTTAACGTTACATTGGTGCGCCTATTCCACTCTCTGGATGTACAAAAGTGCTTCGCCAATAACACTGAGCTGTGCAGTGGGTACGATGAGCTGTCAAGTTATAGGGCTCTGTTAGTTAACGTTAAAGCGTTACCCAACGCGAGGTTTGTTCCTACAAGTACGTTATACGGTAAAATCTAGTCCGGGGATTAACAAACTTTTTCGGCCACGCCGATATATAGCAACAACCCGAACGTCCTCTTTGGTTGAAGGAAAGTCAAACGCTAGTTACATAGCATGAACTATCATAAGCAGTCAACCCTCAGCTGTAATGCGAATGAAAACAACATAATAGTTGACAATGCAGCTTGCTGATGTTAGCTAGCGTAGGCTAGTTTCTCTTCACTGCACAGGTAAGAATCCGCGAGTTTAACGAGTAAAACAACCAGCGCAACGTCCTGTGTTTTTCCTGACCAGCTAGCAACTAATGTTAGCTTTCTAGCTCTCCCGTCCGTCTTTAGCATTGCTAATAAAATGTGAAATAGGTTGAAGCTAGCTATCTACACTAGCATGTTTCAAGATGAAAATAGCTAGATACAGCGACTAGTAATCAAGTTGATTCAGAGTTTGTCCCCCCCGCTCTAGTTGAGTATTGCTGCTGGGTCGCCAAATCTCGGGCGGACAAGAATTGGAGTTTAGCCCAGGTTTCGACGGCGTCTGCGCTGATTATTTTATTTTATTATTTTATTTTACAGCCGGACACCTAAAAACAAACAATCCTGCGTTAATAAATCAAATACTATAGCTAGCCTACACATTTTCCGCAATATCAGATAGGTGTAAGCAATATGGTGGAGCCTACCAGATGGCTAGATGGAGTTTATTTTTTTACACTCATCCGATGATTCTTTCAGATCTACTATAATGTCTGGATGTCACGTTAGAGATGCCTGGTTTGACTTAATGTTGGACTAGCCACAAGTTTTATGTTAATCTATTTCTACACTAGAAGTAGTGGGTTCATATCAATAGTCTTAAGTGAAACCCTTTCCTCGTTTCCTCAGTCATTTCTTCTGTCACCTCCTTCACTACTTGTATTAAAAAAATACATTGTCTTACCAATTTTTTTCACATCAGTGTGGATGAAGTAAATGAGAGGAGAAAAATAAACGAACGAGAAAACATTAGCCTGGGTACCAGTCTGTTTATGCTAACATTCCACCCCTTACTCCATGTGTTATATGACAAACTAGTCCAATATGTACTGTGTAGGGGTAGGCTAACCTACTCCTATAATGTCCAAGGCTTTTTCATTACAATATGTTATGTTCAGAGGTAAACTGGCTCTGGAAGCCAAAACAGTCCATCTAAATGTGAATCAATTCTCAAATGTGATACAGTTCAAGAAACAAAAGGCCCTCTACTTTCATATCACATTAAAATAATTTAACAAATGCAAAATATACACTAACTGTTTAACAGTTGTGGCCATAAGTATTTTTCCGTTACAACACTTTTCGGGCATCCCTCCCTCACATACAGGTGTTTGGAGATGCTAATTAGAACAGGTGGGTGCCTCTCTCTTCCGTAAACAAGCCGCAACAAGGAAGTATGGCCATGTGGAAATCGTGTTAAAAAGGTGTATCGTAATTGTACATTTAGTTTTTTTTTTTAATTATTTGTCGATTATAATAACGTAAAGTTCCCAAGATTTCCAAACCATATTGCAAGTTGTCAAACTTGATTCTAAATTATTTTCACCTCTCTCTCTCTCTCATACACTCTCACACAGAGAGAGGGAGAGGCATAAACAGTGTTATTCATAATGAGGGATGATGTTTTTTTTCACCTTTATTTAACCAGGTAAGCCAGTTGAGAACAAGTTCTCATTTACAACTGCGACCTGGCCAAGATAAAGCAAAGCAGTGCAAATTAAGTAAGATTAGAGAGGTAAGGCAAAAAATAGGCCGTAATGGTGAAATAATGACAAATGATCAAATAAACACTGGAGTGATAGATGTGTAGAAGATAAATGTGCAAGTAGAGATACTGGGTGCAAAGGAGCAAAACAAAAAATATAAATAAAATAACTATATGGGGATGAGGTAGTTGGATGGGCTATGTACAGATGCAATGATCTGTAAGCTACTCTATATACAGTGCCTTGCGAAAGTATTCGGCCCCCTTGAACTTTGCGACCTTTTGCCACATTTCAGGCTTCAAACATAAAGATATAAAACTGTATTTTTTTGTGAAGAATCAACAACAAGTGGGACACAATCATGAAGTGGAACGACATTTATTGGATATTTCAAACTTTTTTAACAAATCAAAAACTGAAAAATTGGGCGTGCAAAATTATTCAGCCCCCTTAAGTTAATACTTTGTAGCGCCACCTTTTGCTGCGATTACAGCTGTATGTCGCTTGGGGTATGTCTCTATCAGTTTTGCACATCGAGAGACTGAAATGTTTTCCCATTCCTCCTTGCAAAACAGCTCGAGCTCAGTGAGGTTGGATGGAGAGCATTTGTGAACAGCAGTTTTCAGTTCTTTCCACAGATTCTCGATTGGATTCAGGTCTGGACTTTAACTTGGCCATTCTAACACCTGGATATGTTTATTTTTGAACCATTCCATTGGAGATTTTGCTTTATGTTTTGGATCATTGTCTTGTTGGAAGACACATCTCCATCCCAGTCTCAGGTCTTTTGCAGACTCTATCAGGTTTTCTTCCAGAATGGTCCTGTATTTGGCTCCATCCATCTTCCCATCAATTTTAACCATCTTCCCTGTCCCTGCTGAAGAAAAGCAGGCCCAAACCATGATGCTGCCACCACCATGTTTGACAGTGGGGAAGGTGTGTTCAGGGTGTTGCTTTTACGCCAAACATAACGTTTTGCATTGTTGCCAAAAAGTTCAATTTTGGTTTCATCTAACCAGAGCACCTTCTTCCACATGTTTGGTGTGTCTCCCATGTGGCTTGTGGCTTTTTATGGATATCTTTAAGAAATAGCTTTCTTCTTGCCACTCTTCCATAAAGGCCAGATTTGTGCAATATACGACTGATTGTTGTCCTATGGACAGAGTCTCCCACCTCAGCTGTAGATCTCTGCAGTTCATCCAGAGTGATCATGGGCCTCTTGGCTGCATCTCTGATCAGTCTTCTTCTTGTATGAGCTGAAAGTTTAGAAGGACGGCCAGTTCTTGGTAGATTTGCAGTGGTCTGATACTCCTTCCATTTCAGTATTATCGCTTGCACAGTGCTCCTTGGGATGTTTAAAGCTTGGGAAATATTTTTGTATCCAAATCCGGCTTTAAACTTCTTCACAACAGTATCTCGGACCTGCCTGGTGTGTTCCTTGTTCTTCATGATGCTCTCTGAGCTTTTAACGGACCTCTGAGACTGTCACAGTGCAGGTGCATGTATACAGAGACTTGATTACACACAGGTGGATTGTATTTATCATCATTAGTCATTTAGGTCAACATTGGATCATTCAGAGATCCTCACTGAACTTCTGGAGAGAGTTTGCTGCACTGAAAGTAAAGGGGCTGAATAATTTTGCACGCCCAATTTTTCAGTTTTTGATTTGTTAAAAAAAGTTTGAAAATATCCAATAAATGTCGTTCCACTTCATGATTGTGTCCCACTTGTTGTTGATTCTTCACAAAAATATACAGTTTTATATCTTTATGTTTGAAGCCTGAAATTGTCATGTTTGTCATTTATTATCATGTCTTGTCCCTGTGCTCCCCATTCTGTTCGTTTCCCTCTGCTGGTCTTATTGGGTTCTTTCCCTCTTTCTATCCCTCTCTCTCCCCCTCCCCCTCTCACTCTCTCGCTCTCTCTTCTCTCTATCGTTCCGTTCCTGCTCCCAGCTGTTCCTATTCCCCTAATCATCATTTAGTCTTCCCACACCTGTTCCCGATCCTTTCCCCTGATTAGAGTCCCTATTTATTCCTTTGTGTTCCGTTCCTGTCCCGTCGGTTCCTTGTTTAGTATTCACCATGCTGTGATTGCGTTTCGCCCTGTCCTGTCGTGTTTTTGCTGTGATTGTGTATCGCCCTGTCCTGTCGTGTTTTTTGCCTTCATCAGATGCTGCGTGTGAGCAGGTGTCTCTGTCAACTACGGCCTGCGCCTACCCGAAGCGACCTGCAGTCTGTGGCCGCTTCTCCAGTTATTTCCCCTCTACAGACTAGAGGATTTCTGTTATTCCCTGTTTGGACTTAAATAAACTCTGTTTCTGTTAAGTCGCTTTTGGGTCCTCTTTCACCTGCATGACAGAAGGAACCGACCAAGGAATGGACCCAGCGACTTCAGACGCTCGTTACACTGCCGTCAAGATCCAAGGAGCCATGCTCGGCAGACACAAGCAGGAATTGTCTGCTGCTCGCCATGCCGTGGAGAACCTGGCCGCTCAGGTTTCCGACCTCTCTGGACAGTTCCAGAGTCTACGTCTCGTGCCACCTGTTACTTCCTGGCCTGCCGAGCCTCCAGAACCTAGGGTTAATAACCCACCTTGCTACTCCGGGCAGCCCACTGAGTGCCGCTCCTTTCTCACGCAGTGTGAGATTGTGTTCTCTCTCCAACCCAACACATACTCTAGAGAGAGAGCTCGGGTTGCTTACGTCATTTCACTCCTTACTGGCCGGGCTCGAGAATGGGGCACAGCTATCTGGGAGGCAAGGGCTGATTGCTCTAACAAGTTCCAGAACTTTAAAGAGGAGATGATTCGGGTTTTTGACCGTTCAGTTTTTGGTAGGGAGGCTTCTAGGGCCCTGGCTTCCTTATGCCAAGGTGAACGGTCCATAACGGATTATTCTATTGAGTTTCGCACTCTTGCTGCCTCTAGTGAGTGGAACGAGCCGGCGCTGCTCGCTCGTTTTCTGGAGGGACTCCACGCAGTGGTTAAGGATGAGATTCTCTCCCGGGAGGTTCCTTCAGATGTGGACTCTTTGATTGCTCTCGCCATCCGCATAGAACGACGGGTAGATCTTCGTCACCGGGCTCGTGGAAGAGAGCTCGCATCAACGGTGTTTCCCTGCTCCGCATCGCAACCATCTCCCTCCTCTGGCTTTGAGACTGAGCCCATGCAGCTGGGAGGGATTCGCATCTCGACTAAGGAGAGGGAACGGAGGATCACCAACCGCCTGTGCCTCTATTGCGGAGTTGCTGGACATTTTGTTAATTCATGTCCAGTAAGAGGCCAGAGCCCATCAGTAAGCGGAGGGCTACTGGTGAGCGCTACTACTCAGGTCTCTTCATCTAGATCTTGTACTACTATGTCGGTCCATCTACGCTGGACCGGTTCGGGTGCTACATGCAGTGCCTTGATTGACTCTGGGGCTGAGGGTTGTTTCATGGACGAAGCATGGGTTCGGAAACATAACATTCCTTTCAAACCGTTAGACAAGCCTACGCCCATGTTTGCCTTAGATGGTAGTCATCTTCCCAGTATCAAATTTGAGACACTACCTTTAACTCTCACAGTATCTGGTAACCACAGTGAGACTATTTCTTTTTGATTTTCCGTTCACCGTTTACACCTGTTGTTTTGGGTCATCCCTGGCTAGTATGTCATAATCCTTCTATTAATTGGTCTAGTAATTCTATCCTATCCTGGAACGTTTCTTGTCATGTGAAGTGTTTAATGTCTGCCATCCCTCCCGTTTCTTCTGTCCCTACTTCTCAGGAGGAACCTGGCGATTTGACAGGAGTGCCGGAGGAATATCATGATCTGCGCACGGTCTTCAGTCGGTCCCGAGCCAACTCCCTTCCTCCTCACCGGTCGTATGATTGTAGTATTGATCTCCTTCCGGGGACCACTCCTCCTCGAGGTAGACTATACTCTCTGTCGGCTCCCGAACGTAAGGCTCTCGAGGATTATTTGTCTGTGTCTCTTGACGCCGGTACCATAGTGCCTTCTTCCTCTCCGGCCGGGGCGGGGTTCTTTTTTGTTAAGAAGAAGGACGGTACTCTGCGCCCCTGCGTGGATTATCGAGGGCTGAATGACATAACGGTTAAGAATCGTTATCCGCTTCCCTTATGTCATCAGCCTTCGAGATTCTGCAGGGAGCCAGGTGCTTTACTAAGTTGGACCTTCGTAACGCTTACCATCTCGTGCGCATCAGAGAGGGGGACGAGTGGAAGACGGCGTTTAACACTCCGTTAGGGCATTTTGAGTACCGGGTTCTGCCGTTCGGTCTCGCCAATGCGCCAGCTGTTTTCAGGCATTAGTTAATGATGTTCTGAGAGACATGCTGAACATCTTTGTTTTTGTCTATCTTGACGATATCCTGATTTTTCTCCGTCACTCGAGATTCATGTTCAGCACGTTCGACGTGTTCTACAGCGCCTTTTAGAGAATTGTCTCTACGTAAAGGCTGAGAAGTGCTCTTTTCATGTCTCCTCCGTTACTTTTCTCGGTTCCGTTATTTCCGCTGAAGGCATTCAGATGGATTCCGCTAAGGTCCAAGCTGTCAGTGATTGGCCCGTTCCAAGGTCACGTGTCGAGTTGCAGCGCTTTTTAGGTTTCGCTAATTTCTATCGGCGTTTCATTCGTAATTTCGGTCAAGTTGCTGCCCCTCTCACAGCTCTTACTTCTGTCAAGACGTGTTTTAAGTGGTCCGGTTCCGCCCAGGGAGCTTTTGATCTTCTAAAAGAACGTTTACGTCCGCTCCTATCCTCGTTACTCCTGACGTCACTAGACAATTCATTGTCGAGGTTGACGCTTCAGAGGTAGGCGTGGGAGCCATTCTATCCCAGCGCTTCCAGTCTGACGATAAGGTTCATCCTTGCGCTTATTTTTCTCATCGCCTGTCGCCATCTGAGCGCAACTATGATGTGGGTAACCGTGAACTGCTCGCCATCCGCTTAGCCCTAGGCGAATGGCGACAGTGGTTGGAGGGGGCGACCGTTCCTTTTGTCGTTTGGACAGACCATAAGAACCTTGAGTACATCCGTTCTGCCAAACGACTTAATGCCCGTCAAGCTCGTTGGGCGTTGTTTTTCGCTCGTTTCGAGTTTGTGATTTCTTACCGTCCGGGTAGCAAGAACACCAAGCCTGATGCCTTATCCCGTCTGTTTAGTTCTTCTGTGGCTTCTACTGATCCCGAGGGGATTCTTCCTTATGGGCGTGTTGTCGGGTTAACAGTCTGGGGAATTGAAAGACAGGTTAAGCAAGCACTCACGCACACTGCGTCGCCGCGCGCTGTCCTAGTAACCTCCTTTTCGTTCCTGTTTCCACTCGTCTGGCTGTTCTTCAGTGGGCTCACTCTGCCAAGTTAGCTGGTCATCCCGGTGTTCGAGGCACTCTTGCGTCTATTCGCCAGCGCTTTTGGTGGCCGACTCAGGAGCGTGACACGCGCCGTTTCGTGGCTGCTTGTTCGGACTGCGCGCAGACTAAGTCGGGTAACTCTCCTCCTGCCGGTCGTCTCAGACCGCTCCCATTCCTTCTCGACCATGGTCTCACATCGCCTTAGACTTCATTACCGGTCTGCCTTTGTCTGCGGGGAAGACTGTGAGAGCCGCCAATAAACGCAGGATTAAGAGTCCAAGGTATTGTTGCGGCCAGAGAGTGTGGCTTTCCACTCGCAACCTTCCTCTTACGACAGCTTCTCGTAAGTTGACTCCATGCGTTCATTGGTCCGTTCCGTGTCTCCCAGGTCGTCAATCCTGTCGCTGTGCGACTGCTTCTTCCGCGACATCTTCGTCGCGTCCATCCTGTCTTCCATGTCTCCTGTGTTAAGCCCTTTCTTCGCACCCCCGTTCGTCTTCCCTCCCCCCTCCCGTCCTTGTCGAGAGCGCACCTATTTACAAGGTACATAAGATCATGGACATGCGTTCTCGGGACGGGGTCACCAATACTTAGTGGATTGGGAGGGTTACGGTCCTGAGGAGAGGAGTTGGGTTCCGTCTCGGGACGTGCTGGACCGTTCACTCATCGATGATTTCCTCCGTTGCCGCCAGGATTCCTCCTCGAGTGCGCCAGGAGGCGCTCGGTGAGTGGGGGTACTGTCATGTTTGTCATTTATTATCATGTCTTGTCCCTGTGCTCCCCATTCTGTTCGTTTCCCTCTGCTGGTCTTATTGGGTTCTTTCCCTCTTTCTATCCCTCTCTCTCCCCCTCCCCTCTCACTCTCTCGCTCTCTCTTCTCTCTATCGTTCCGTTCCTGCTCCCAGCTGTTCCTATTCCCCTAATCATCATTTAGTCTTCCCACACCTGTTCCCGATCCTTTCCCCTGATTAGAGTCCCTATTTATTCCTTTGTGTTCCGTTCCTGTCCCGTCGGTTCCTTGTTTAGTATTCACCATGCTGTGATTGCGTTTCGCCCTGTCCTGTCGTGTTTTTGCTGTGATTGTGTATCGCCCTGTCCTGTCGTGTTTTTTTGCCTTCATCAGATGCTGCGTGTGAGCAGGTGTCTCTGTCAACTACGGCCTGCGCCTACCCGAAGCGACCTGCAGTCTGTGGCCGCTTCTCCAGTTATTTCCCCTCTACAGACTAGAGGATTTCTGTTATTCCCTGTTTGGACTTAAATAAACTCTGTTTCTGTTAAGTCGCTTTTGGGTCCTCTTTCACCTGCATGACAGAAATGTGGCAAAAGGTCGCAAAGTTCAAGGGGGCCGAATACTTTCGCAAGGCACTGTAGCTGATTCTTAAAGTCAAGATTACGTCAGCACTCATGATCTTGTAAAGGGGTAGACAGAGCGTCGGTACTGCCGTCGTCCATGCTTCAATTGAGAACCCAAGATGCCCCCCCTCTTGGGTGAACAAGACTATAACAATGATTGGAAATATCGCACAAACAGATATGGGACCAGGCTAAGGAATCATGGCTGACAAATCTATTGGGACTGACAGTTCCTTTTCTATCTGCAACACCTTGAATCTTCTGTCACTTTAAAGCCCTCCAGAACAGCCTCTAACCCACTAATGGCCCCAATCAACTTGAAACCCCAACACAGGCATTTACTAGTTTTTGCTGCCACCTGTTGGTTGTTGTTTAAAATAACAGCATTTCAAGCTTTTATCCTAGGCCTATGCCATTCTGAAGCTCTGGGCTGAGAAAATTATGTTAGAGAGTGGTAGGGATGGTGCTCTTTGGATGAAAGGGTCCTAGCCAAAAAAAGACAGGCATTCTTCGACAAGCCTTCATTATTCACACACACATATATATATATATTTTCCAGAGACAGTGTAAAAATGCAATAAACATTCTGTTGTATGTGTGGCAAGGTTGCCTTTACAAAGGCAGCCCAATTGCTGACCTTTTCCCCCCACAAATTGGTATTTTGACCAATCAGATCAGCTTTGAAAAAGATCTAACGTGAAAAGATCAATTAGTGGAAAGGAATATTATAATTGGGCTACCTGTGTAAATGCAGCCTTACAGATACAGTCCTAATGTGTAGGTAATGTAGGCAATTGTTATGCAGGTGAATGAGGACCCAAAAGCGACTTGGCGAAAACAGAGTTTTTAATCCAGAAAGAAACTTTACAAAACAAAAAGCATAATACTACTCGTAAAGACGAGAACAGACAGGAGACTTGATCGAGAACTGCAGGTTGCCTCGGGAAGGCACTTGAACCTAGCAGACTCAGACACCTGCTCACCACGCAGCATCTGAGGGAAACACGACACGACAGGGCAAAACATAGACACAGCACGGTGAATTATAGATGAGGATCCGACGGGGCAGGAACGGAAAACAAGGAGAGAAATAGGGACTCTAATCAGGGAAAAGGATCGGGAACAGGTGTGGGAAGACTAAATGATTGATTAGGGGAATAGGAACAGCTGGGAGCAGGAACGGAACGATAGAGAGAAGAGAGAGCGAGAGAGTGAGAGAGGGAGGGGAGAGAGAGGGATAGAAAGAGGGAAAGAACCTAATAAGACCAGCAGAGGGAAACGAATAGAAGGGGAAGCACGGGGACAAGACATGATAATTAATGACAAAACATGACAGTACCCCCCACTCACCGAGCGCCTCCTGGCGCACTCGAGGAGGAACCCTGGCGGCAACGGAGGAAATCATCAATAAGCGAACGGTCCAGCACGTCCCGAGACGGAACCCAACTCCTCTCCTCAGGACCGTAACCCTCCCAATCCACTAAGTATTGGTGACCCCGTCCCCGAGAGCGCATGTCCATGATCTTACGTACCTTGTAAATAGGTGCGCTCTCGACAAGGACGGGAGGGGGGAAGACGAACGGGGGTGCGAAGAAAGGGCTTGACACAGGAGACATGGAAGACAGGATGGACGCGACGAAGATGTCGCGGAAGAAGCAGTCGCACAGCGACAGGATTGACGACCTGGGAGACACGGAACGGACCAATGAACCGCGGAGTCAACTTACGAGAAGCTGTCGTAAGAGGAAGGTTGCGAGTGGAAAGCCACACTCTCTGGCCGCAACAATACCTTGGACTCTTAATCCTGCGTTTATTGGCGGCTCTCACAGTCTGTGCCCTGTAGCGGCAAAGTGCAGACCTCACCCTCCTCCAGGTGCGCTCACAACGTTGGACAAACGCTGAGCGGAGGGAACGCTGGACTCGGCAAGCTGGGATGAGAACAGAGGAGGCTGGTAACCCAGACTACTCTGAAACGGAGATAACCCGGTAGCAGACGAAGGAAGCGAGTTGTGAGCGTATTCTGCCCAGGGAGCTGTTCTGCCCAAGACGCAGGGTTTCTGAAAGAAAGGCTGCGTAGTATGCGACCAATCGTCTGATTGGCCCTCTCTGCTTGACCGTTAGACTGGGGATGAAACCCGGAAGAGAGACTGACGGACGCCCCAATCAAACGACAGAACTCCCTCCAAAACTGTGACGTGAATTGCGGACCTCTGTCTGAAACGGCGTCTAACGGGAGGCCGTGAATTCTGAACACATTCTCGATAATGATTTGTGCCGTCTCCTTAGCGGAAGGAAGTTTAGCGAGGGGAATGAAATGTGCCGCCTTAGAGAACCTATCGACAACCGTAAGAATCACAGTCTTCCCCGCAGACACAGGCAGACCGGTAATGAAGTCTAGGGCGATGTGAGACCATGGTCGAGAAGGAATGGGGAGCGGTCTGAGACGACCGGCAGGAGGAGAGTTACCCGACTTAGTCTGCGCGCAATCCGAACAAGCAGCCACGAAACGGCGCGTGTCACGCTCCTGAGTCGGCCACCAAAAGCGCTGGCGAATAGACGCAAGAGTGCCTCGAACACCGGGATGACCAACTAACTTGGCAGAGTGAGCCCACTGAAGAACAGCCAGACGAGTGGAAACAGGAACGAAAAGGAGGTTACTAGGACAAGCGCGCGCGACGCAGTGTGCGTGAGTGCTTGCTTAACCTGTCTTTCAATTCCCCAGACTGTCAACCCGACAACACGCCCATAAGGAAGAATCCCCTCGGGATCAGTAGAAGCCACAGAAGAACTAAACAGACGGGATAAGGCATCAGGCTTGGTGTTCTTGCTACCCGGACGGTAAGAAATCACAAACTCGAAACGAGCGAAAAACAACGCCCAACGAGCTTGACGGGCATTAAGTCGTTTGGCAGAACGGATGTACTCAAGGTTCTTATGGTCTGTCCAAACGACAAAAGGAACGGTCGCCCCCTCCAACCACTGTCGCCATTCGCCTAGGGCTAAGCGGATGGCGAGCAGTTCACGGTTACCCACATCATAGTTGCGCTCAGATGGCGACAGGCGATGAGAAAAATAAGCGCAAGGATGAACCTTATCGTCAGACTGGAAGCGCTGGGATAGAATGGCTCCCACGCCTACCTCTGAAGCGTCAACCTCGACAATGAATTGTCTAGTGACGTCAGGAGTAACGAGGATAGGAGCGGACGTAAAACGTTCTTTTAGAAGATCAAAAGCTCCTGGGCGGAACCGGACCACTTAAAACACGTCTTGACAGAAGTAAGAGCTGTGAGAGGGGCAGCAACTTGACCGAAATTACGAATGAAACGCCGATAGAAATTAGCGAAACCTAAAAAGCGCTGCAACTCGACACGTGACCTTGGAACGGGCCAATCACTGACAGCTTGGACCTTAGCGGAATCCATCTGAATGCCTTCAGCGGAAATAACGGAACCGAGAAAAGTAACGGAGGAGACATGAAAAGAGCACTTCTCAGCCTTTACGTAGAGACAATTCTCTAAAAGGCGCTGTAGAACACGTCGAACGTGCTGAACATGAATCTCGAGTGACGGTGAAAAAATCAGGATATCGTCAAGATAGACAAAAACAAAGATGTTCAGCATGTCTCTCAGAACATCATTAACTAATGCCTGAAAAACAGCTGGCGCATTGGCGAGACCAAACGGCAGAACCCGGTACTCAAAATGCCCTAACGGAGTGTTAAACGCCGTTTTCCACTCGTCCCCCTCTCTGATGCGCACGAGATGGTAAGCGTTACGAAGGTCCAACTTAGTAAAGCACCTGGCTCCCTGCAGAATCTCGAAGGCTGATGACATAAGGGGAAGCGGATAACGATTCTTAACCGTTATGTCATTCAGCCCTCGATAATCCACGCAGGGGCGCAGAGTACCGTCCTTCTTCTTAACAAAAAGAACCCCGCCCCGGCCGGAGAGGAAGAAGGCACTATGGTACCGGCGTCAAGAGACACAGATAAATAATCCTCGAGAGCCTTACGTTCGGGAGCCGACAGAGAGTATAGTCTACCCCGAGGAGGAGTGGTCCCCGGAAGGAGATCAATACTACAATCATACGACCGGTGAGGAGGAAGGGAGTTGGCTCGGGACCGACTGAAGACCGTGCGCAGATCATGATATTCCTCCGGCACTCCTGTCAAATCGCCAGGTTCCTCCTGAGAAGTGGGGACAGAAGAAATGGGAGGGATGGCAGACATTAAGCACTTCACATGACAAGATACGTTCCAGGATAGGATAGAATTACAAGACCAATTAATAGAAGGATTATGACATACTAGCCAGGGATGACCCAAAACAACAGGTGTGAAAGGTGAACGAAAAATCAAAAAAGAAATAGTCTCACTGTGGTTACCAGATACTGTGAGAGTTAAAGGTAGTGTCTCAAATCTGATACTGGGAAGATGACTACCGTCTAAGGCAAACATGGGCGTAGGCTTGTCTAACTGTCTGAAAGGAATGTTATGTTTCCGAACCCATGCTTCGTCCATGAAACAACCCTCAGCCCCAGAGTCAATCAAGGCACTGCATGTAGCACCCGAACCGGTCCAGCGTAGATGGACCGACATAGTAGTACAGGATCTAGATGAAGAGACCTGAGTAGTGGCGCTCACCAGTAGCCCTCCGCTTACTGATGGGCTCTGGCCTCTTACTGGACATGAATTAACAAAATGTCCATCAAATCCGCAATAGAGGCACAGGCGGTTGGTGATCCTCCGTTCCCTCTCCTTAGTCGAGATGCGAATCCCTCCCAGCTGCATGGGCTCAGTCTCAGAGTCAGAGGAGGGAGATGGTTGCGATGCGGAGCAGGGAAACACCGTTGATGCGAGCTCTCTTCCACGAGCCTGGTGACGAAGATCTACCCGTCGTTCTATGCGGATGGCGAGAGCAATCAAAGAGTCCACACTGGAAGGAACCTCCCGAGAGAGAATCTCATCCTTGACCACTGTGTGGAGTCCCTCCAGAAAACGAGCGAGCAGCGCCGGCTCGTTCCAGTCACTAGAGGCAGCAAGAGTACGAAACTCTATAGAGTAATCCGTTATGGATCGATCACCTTGGCATAGGGAAGCCAGGGCCCTAGAAGCCTCCCCACCAAAAACTGAACGGTCAAAAACCCGAATCATCTCCTCCTTAAAGTTCTGGTAATTGTTAGAACAATCAGCCCTTGCCTCCCAGATAGCTGTGCCCCACTCTCGGGCCCGGCCAGTAAGGAGTGAAATGACGTAAGCAACCCGAGCTCTCTCACTAGAGTATGTGTTGGGTTGGAGAGAGAACACAATATCACACTGGGTGAGAAAGGAGCGGCACTCCGTGGGCTGCCCGGAGTAGCAAGGTGGGTTATTAACCCTAGGTTCCGGAGGCTCGGCAGGCCAGGAAGTAACAGGTGGCACGAGACGAAGACTCTGGAACTGTCCAGAGAGGTCGGAAACCTGAGCGTCCAGGTTCTCCACGGCATGGCGAGCAGCAGACAATTCCTGCTCGTGTCTGCCGAGCATGGCTCCTTGGATCTTGACGGCAGTGTTACGAGCCTCTGTAGTCGCTGGGTCCATTCCTTGGTCGGATCCTTCTGTTATGCAGGTGAATGAGGACCCAAAAGCGACTTGGCGAAAACAGAGTTTTTAATCCAGAAAGAAACTTTACAAAACAAAAAGCATAATACTACTCGTAAAGACGAGAACAGACAGGAGACTTGATCGAGAACTGCAGGTTGCCTCGGGAAGGCACTTGAACCTAGCAGACTCAGACACCTGCTCACCACGCAGCATCTGAGGGAAACACGACACGACAGGGCAAAACATAGACACAGCACGGTGAATTATAGATGAGGATCCGACGGGGCAGGAACGGAAAACAAGGAGAGAAATAGGGACTCTAATCAGGGAAAAGGATCGGGAACAGGTGTGGGAAGACTAAATGATTGATTAGGGGAATAGGAACAGCTGGGAGCAGGAACGGAACGATAGAGAGAAGAGAGAGCGAGAGAGTGAGAGAGGGAGGGGGAGAGAGAGGGATAGAAAGAGGGAAAGAACCTAATAAGACCAGCAGAGGGAAACGAATAGAAGGGGAAGCACGGGGACAAGACATGATAATTAATGACAAAACATGACAGCAATAGGATATGTGAAGAGGTTGAACAATGGCTGAAACAACATTCTGTAGTTGTACAACTACAATGAAACAATCGATTTGTATTCAAGCTTTCACTGTTCCATAATTTCATATCCAGTACAACACTGGTTTATAGAATACCTATCACTTTTATCACCCTGTCGAAAGACATAAGAGCCTACCATTTTATACTTCACACTGCTCAAGACGAGGCTTAATTTGCTGGCTGCCTTATCACATATTACTTGCCATTGGTCTGGAATGATGTCATCCACTGTACAGACCACAGACCCCACCTCCTTACCCCCCCCCCCCCCCCATTTCCTCCAGCCACCTCTGTCTTCCTCTCACGCATAAATCCGAGCGCACATTTACACACGCACAAGCACTGACACTGGTATGGTGTAAGCACTTTTTCTATGTTTCTTTTTTTAAATTAATAATAGATGGTTCGTGTCGATGGTCCTATATTTTTCTATGTACGCTTATACCCGCACCGCACACGGATCCGAAAATATGATAGGTCCTGCAGTGCAAACAAATGTCTGGACAACAACAATGAAAACGTAAGGAATTGTATTACACGGAGAGCATGAAGCTAAAAAGGAATTGTCACTCCTAACGTAAGTAAGTTTATTTTAAACACTTTAGCCAGCTTAGCTTGACGAACAATATGTCATGTCTGATATTATATCACTGATTATTATAGGCTATTGTTGCCACATGATGATCCAGCACTATGGCTATGTGTTACACATTTATATGCATATAAGAAACGCCAGTGCGTTAAAATGCCATCCAAATTAGAACAATGACGTCCTCGAACTAGGATCCCCTTCACTAATACATCGGACACTTACCATTTTTACGCGACACTACGAATCAAGAGTGATTAAATTCACCTTCATTACTTATTAACCGCCTGGCAGTCTTTGCCTAAATATCTACAGTCTTTGCGAAAATACGTTCTATTATTGATCAGGACCAAACATGAGAGTGAAAGTGATACGAGACGATGACGATTCCTTTTCCATGGCCTAATTTCGACTACCAAACCGGGCTATGATGCTGGAGTTGTAGGTCATGCAGACTAAGCTATAAGGCCATAGCCATTATTTATTGCACATTATTATTTACCTAATTCTTTGTTGTTGCATGGTTTTTTAATGAATTATTTACATGATATGCGTTTTCTATATTACAATGTATTATTATCTTGGTTATTTTTATATAGCCCAGGCCTAATCATTCTAGCATAGCCTATATGCGATCAAAGTGCAACCGTAAAACGTCACTCATGGAGATGAGAAGAAACTGCTTCTTATTTCCTGCCTGTGACACTCAGAGACCGAGACGGGACCCTGAGCATAATGATGTCTGACCATGCGCGAAATCATTTCACTCTCATATGATTCCACCTTATTTATGGGATTCCTCTGTTATCAGCAGTCAATTTATTAGTGTTCTTTCAACCATGCCTGTTGTTGTTATTATTATCATCTTCTCTTGCAGGCGCAGCAGGCCTTTATTTGTCCACAGAAAACCGGGATAAATACTATTGTAGGTAGGTCTGTTTGTGAATGTGTAGAGACATGAAGAAAGGTCACCGAAGGCTTCAAATAGAACCTTACAATTTCAGATCATTTCAGCAGTAGATTGATAATAAGACCCCAAAGATACATACAGTGCCTTGTGAATCTCACATGGTCCTCTACTTCAGAGTCTGAGTAATCATCAGGTTACCTCTTTCACCTTTGTGACATGAGGGGACAGAATTTCAACAGTTTCAACATTTTTTTAGCCACTCTTTCTATCATTATAACAATAATCACATACTGGTATAATGGATGGACTTCTTTTGCACATCATAATATTATTATGTAAGCCTAAGTTCTAATATTTCTTTGCCCTTTATCAAGCCTCCAAATTCAGAACCTCTTTTCCAAAATGTATGAAGACCTACTGGCTGCAATTTTAGATAGGGTGACAATAATGTTCAGAATGGGGCTGATGAACAATGATGATAAGGATCTCGAGGCATAGCTTCAAGCATTTTCTTAAGTGTGTTTTTTAGGTTTGAATTGTGTGTTTTTGGTCTGACTGTGCTTAGATAGTATGATTAATACACCGCTACACTGTTTTCATGTACAGTGGGGTCTGAAATTATTGACACCCTTGATAAAGATGACCAGAAATGACTGTATACAATAAACCACTTAAATACTGAGCTATATTGTATGCTAAAGAAATTGGTAAATTATATTATTTTCTACTAATACAGTTGCTCAGAGAAAGAGATTTAGTTTTACAAGTTATCATTTTTTTTCTCAAAACGGTGGGGGTCAAAATGATTGACACCCCTGTTTGTTATCAATACATTTGAAAAATGTGTTGGAGAACCCATTTGAAGGGATTTTAGACCATTCCTCCATACAGAATCCATCCAGATCCTTGATATCCTTCTTCATCTGCGCTTATGGACTGCCCTCTTTCATTCTAACCACAGGTTTTCAATGGTTTTCAAGTTCAGAGTCTGAAATGGCTAATGCAAAATGTTGATTTTGTGGTCAATTAACAATTTCTTTGTGGATTTTGATGTGTGCTTGGGGTTATTGTCTTTCTGGAAGATCCACTGCAGCCAAGTTTCAGCCTCCTGACAGAGGCAACCAGGTTTTAGGCTAAAATATTCTGGTATTGGGTAAAGTTCATTTGACTTTAACAAGGGCCCCAGGACCAGTGAAAGCAAAATAGCCCCATAACATCAAAGATCCACCACTATATTTTACAGTATGTATGGGGTTATTTTCT
Organism: Oncorhynchus gorbuscha; assembly: GCF_021184085.1. Classification (NCBI taxonomy): domain Eukaryota; kingdom Metazoa; phylum Chordata; class Actinopteri; order Salmoniformes; family Salmonidae; genus Oncorhynchus; species Oncorhynchus gorbuscha. The sequence continues at coordinate 25,325,394 of NC_060192.1, forward strand.
GCTCATCCATTCTGATTTCAACACCAAACCCACCACTGGTGTGTGCATGGCCAAAGTGCTATATTTCAATGTGATCTGACCAAAGCATCAGTGCCAATGCTGTTTGGCAAACTCCAGGGGCCTCATTCATCAAAGGTGCGTGTGCACAACAAAAGTACTCTAAACCTGGCATGTACCAGTTTTCCCGCAAAGGTTGAAGGTTGGTGTTTATCCATTTCAAACTTGACGGGAAGGTGTGCGTATTTTCACAAATGTCAAACTATGCATGCGCACAACTTCTAGAAGGTCGATCCACTGTATTGCAAGCAAATATGCTTATTGTTTATTTGGGGAAATGGGAGGTGTTTGATGCTTTTATTTATTATAAGTCTAAATCATAATCATATTACAGGACCCCACTGGGCACAGGTGTCAGTTCATCTCATTTGGTTGAGTTGTCAACTAACGTGATTTCAATGTGAAATCTGCTAAACATTTTACCATATCAATGGATTTAAGTTAAAAGTTTGGTGAAAAAAAGACGAAATTCCCTTACGTTGATGACTTTGCAAACCCAATCAGTTTTCCACATTGAGTCAATGTCATCACATTGAATTGACATTGAAATGACGTGGAAACAACATTGATTTAACCAGTTTTTGCCCAATGGGACATGTCTCTCCTTTTCTGACAGAACTGGTTTAAATTATTCATGTAGGCTACCATTTATCAATCGCTCATTCAATTGCCAAGCATGCTCGAAATTAAGTAGCTTTGACTGTATGTGACAGTATGGGTAGGCTACATTATTGCTGTGCGATAGAGCGCAACATCATAGGCTAGCCTATTTCATTTCAGAGCCTATACCAAGGAAGGAGATAGAAGCAAAATCATGTATTGATAAACAAAATATTGAACATCAGTTTGTCTTTTGCATAGAAGTGTGGGCTGTAGCATTTACTTTTAATTTGTTCGAAAGGACAAGCAATCTTTCACAATGTACTACCAGTGTTTGTCACTCATTAGGCAGCATGCATTTATAGTTTGGAAAAGTCACTGCAGAGTTCTGCCCACACATCTACAGAAATGTGATAAAATGTTCCATTGCGCTTTCTTTTAGGAGCTGTCATGGCCCAGTTCCAACATCTCCAAGCCATACAGCAAATGAGGGTGTTTTTGTTCCCATAAAATATTAATTGAGGGCGTTTTCCAGGCGGGGTTTTAGCACAAATATAATATGGCTCTGATTTATCAATGAAAACATGTTCCATCCACATGTTGATAAATCCCAATCATTTGTGGCGCCAGGTACACCAGAATTGAGTAGGAAACAGTTGATAAATGAGGCATCACCCACTGGACACAGACGTCAATTCAACATCTATTCCACATTGGTTGAACGCAATTTCATTGAAATGACATAAAAACAACTTTAATTCAACTAATGTTTGCCCTGTGGGGGGCATTTACATTTGTTGGATGACGTGAAAATATGACAGCATCATGATTGGTCACAAAATCCAAATTTTGCAACGGCCGTCTCCGGACATGAAAACCATTGAAAACCTGTAGTTTTAAATTGAAGATGGCAGTCCATAAGTTCAGATGAAGGATATCAAGGATCTGGAAGTATTCTGTATGGAGAAATGGTCTTCGATCCTTCCAAATGTGTTCTCCAACTCATCAAACATTTGAGAAAAAGTCTCAGTGCCATTATGCTTGCAAGGTGAGCTATTGAAAACAGGGGTGTCAGTAATTTTGACCCCAACTTTTTTGAGAAAAAAAAGTATTACATGTTAAACCAAATCTGTTTCTCTGAGCAATTGTATTATTATATTTGAATTATTTATTTTAAACAGTCTGCTCATCTTTATCAAGGGTGAATATAATGTTGGATATGTGCTGATGAGGTGTTTACAATGTGTGATCAGAGTGATGTTGACTTCCACCATTACAAAACTGGGTCAATGTAACCCCCACCCCCTCCACCACAGGCTACAAAGGCAAGGCTGAAAAAGGAAAAAAGATGAGGATACCATCACCAAGCTCTGTGCGTTGATGTATGCATGTGGAAATGCAAACATGGTGTGCTTTGTCTATGGGTTGGTGTGCTTTGTCTATGGGTTGGTGTGCTTTGTCTATGGATTGGTGTGCGTGTTGCGGGGGTGTGAATACGTCCTCGGTGCCTTTTTGCCATGTTTCTTCCTCCCCTCTAGTCTGCAGTCTACCCTGTCACATCATATTCTGTCTCTTTATATCCCTGTCCTCCCATCTCTCTATTTCTCTCCCAACCTCTCCCTCTATATTTTTCCTCTCTCTCTCTCTCTCTCTCTCTCTCTCTCTCTCTCTCTCTCTCTCTCTCTCTCTCTCTCTCTCTCTCTCTCTCTCTCTCTCTCTCTCTCTCTCTCTCTCTCTCTCTCTCTCTCTCTCTCTCTCTCTCTCTCTCTCTCTCTCTCTCTCTCTCTCTCTCTCTCTCTCTCTCTCTCTCTCTCTCTCTCTCTCTCTCTCTCTCTCTCTCTCTCTCTCTCTCTCTCTCTCTCTCTCTCCCTCTCTCCCTCCCTAACTCTCTCTCTCTCCATTGCCCTGTCCCAGAGAATCTTCTTTAATGCAAAAAAAACGAATGAATGGGTTTTGTCATAGTAAATAGGGGTTAGTAGATGACAAAAGCAAAGTTGTTACTACAAATGAGAATTAGGCATCAATTGACCGCATGTTTTTATTTAAAGGGTAGAAAAAAATTATAATGAAAATAATACAACATCTAAAGCTTTGCCCAGAATTCCCTCTCTCCTCCAGTCTTTATTCAAGTATTTCATGACGAAGTGCTTATTTATAGGTTACGTACATTGATGGTCAGTCAGTGCCTCAGGCAGTTACAGCTGGCTCTCTAGTTTGCTGTGCTATGGCAAAGGGCCTTTTCCAACAGAGAGACATTTGGTTCTACTCCATGTCTCCCACCATCCTTTTGACCTAACTTAAATTTCACCAAAATATTTCACCAAAATGTTCTTAAAACAAATCAAATCATATCAAATGTTATTTGTCACATGCACCGAATACTGACGCAAGCAGTAAAATTACATTTAAAAAACAGATAAAATAAAAACCTTATGGAACAGCGGGGACTGTGAAGCAACACAAACATTGGCACACACACACACACACACACACACACACACACACACACACACACACACACACACACACACACACACACACACACACACACACACACACACACACACACACACACACACACACACACACACACACACACACACACACACACACACACACACACACACACGATAACATACACATGGATTTAGTACTGTAGATATGTGGTAGTGGTGGAGTAGGGGCCTGAGGGCACACAGTGTGTTGTGAAATCGTTGAATGTATTGTAATGTTTTAAAATTGTATAAACTGCCTAAATTTTGCTGGACCCCAGGAAGAGTAGCTGCTGCTTTGGCAGCAGCTAATGGGGATCCATAATAAATACAAATACAAATACAGGTGTAGACCTTACAGTGAAATGCTTACATACAAGCCCTTAACCAACAATGCAATTTTAAGAAAAACAAGTGTTAAGAAAGTATTAACTAAAATAAACTGAAGTAAAAAATAAAATAAATAAATAAATAATGAACCAGTGGTGTCTGCCATGTTTTGGCAAAATCATTAAGGCTGTATTTTGGTCTTTTTGTTTCGATTTAATTCCTGTGTGTTTTTGGTGTATACTTATTCCAATCTAACGGTGACTAACCGAAATATGCTTCACATATTCTTCTGAGTGTTCATCACGGTGGTCGGCAGCAGAAGTCAAGTAACAGTCATGTGTGTGTTCATCTTGAATTCCAACTCTGCAACAATTTCAATTAATAGGCTTTATTATGCATTATCTATACAGGGTTATAAACTGGGGGGTTCCAGCCCTGAATGCTGCTTGGCTGACAGCCGTGGTATATCAGAGCATATACCACGGGTATAACAAAACAGTTATTTTTACTTGTCTAATTATGTTGGTGACCAGTTTATAATAGCAATAAGGCACCTCAGAGGTTTGTTGTATATGGCCAATATACCACGGCTAAGGGCTGTAATCCAGGCACTCCACGTTGTGTCTTGCTATATTGGCCATATACCACACCCCCTCTGGCCTTATTGCAGAAATAACACATGTAAATATCTAGTGTACTAGGTATGTATACACAGACTGTTTAATAGTATTTCCCAAAGTGATGTTTTTTTCAAGCAAAAGTGTCCATAACTCCATACCTAGTCTGTTACGAGGTAGTTACATAGCTTGGTGTAGGACCGATGTGATGTAAATATGTCTCCGAATTCAAAAAATGTGATGATGTTGATGATGATACCACAGTGTTGTGGAAGCTCTGAAAATATAGTTTACCAAGATACCAATTCCTTCACACTGGAAGAAGTTTAGCTACACTACAGCTACCCTTAAGAAACCTATGTATAGTTTACTGAACTAAGGTTACTTTGAAAAAGTAGTTCACTATATCGAAACTACTTTGTGATAAATGATCATATCTAAATCTGAAATGTCATAGACTACAAATTGCAGAACAGATTACTAAGATGTTAACAGAATGTTTAATTTTGACTATTAAAAACAAAAACTATGTTTCAGGTGAGAATTAGGCTGGTTTGATGCTGAAAAAGAAAGTCAATTCTTGCCTACTTCACCCATGTTTTCTTTTCTTTTTGCCAAAAAAGTAGTGTAGTTCCAGTAGTTAGTTACATCGCTGCATGGCAAAAAAGTAATGAACTACTGAAAACACTACCAAGATTTCAATTTAGTTTAATACCACCAAGCTACTGTAAAATGTAGTTAAATTACTAGTTGAATTACATGTAGTTTACTACTCCCCCACACTGTGATACCAAAAGTAATTTTAAAAATCTGTGACCTTAATTGATATTTTATCTGAGTACAATCTTAACATTGTTTCTCTGTTTCTTTCTCCCTCTCTCTCACACACACAGCTTTGTGTAGACCCAGATGCCTCCACTCCCTATTGGCGAGCGCATAGTGGTTATTCAGCGCCCTAAAAACTTGGCCCTACTTGGGTCCTCCCCACAGACCTCACCACAGCCTCACTCCCATATAACAGCCCTCAGCAACAAACCTCTCTCCCGCCCTTCTCATCCCCACCCTCCTCAGTCCCACCCTAATCCTCCCTCCCCGAATTCACTGTCTTTGGAATGCAAGAGCAGATCATCATCCCGTCTGCAGAAAACCAAGGGCAACAAGGCTATCGTGTCAGAGGGTGTCAGACACACCGCTAGCCACTGTCACAGCAACGGGACCGTGACTCTTGGCCCTAGACCCCACCAACACACACACACCATCGACATCAAGTTATCCGTGAACAAAGGAACAAAAGGACAAGGGCACAGCAACACTTTAGGTCGCAGTGGGAGTGTGAAGGTGGGCAAAAAAAGGGTCTCGTTGTGCTTGGTTCCCGGATACGGGGAGAGAAAAGCTGGGGGAACATCAGGGAAGCCTGGAGGAGCAGTGCAGCAACTCCAAAACCACCCACAGAACCAGATCAAGGCCTCACTAGGCAATCGCCATCAGAATCATCTGGCTGTGTCCCCAGGAGGGGTTCTAGAATTTGTCCCAGCCCAGAGACAGCAGTCCAAGTCCAGAAGAGAGAAGGCGCAGGACGCAGCTTCCAAAGTCTGCTCTGCCAGCTTCCCCCCCAGAGGTGCCCGGGAAGTGCCCTGCGTGGGTAACAAAGAGAATTCCAAACTGGGACCTGTCCATGAAAACCCCAACGCCCACAGCCTGCCCCGCCACCACAACTCTGTTCCTGTTCCCCATGCCTCCGTCCTAAACTCCCATTACCCTGCTTCCCCTCCCTCCCACCAACCCTGTGCTTCTACCTCGTTCCAGCAACCCCTCAACAAGCCCCATCCATCCCGTGGCAGGGACCATCGCCCTCAGATCCTCCACGGCCTACCCCTCTCCCCCTGTTCCTCCCGTGGAGGTTTCCCCAGCCCAGACCACACCTGTACCATCGACTTCTCTCATCCCTTCAGCTGTGGCTGCTGGAAGCTGGTCCGCTGCAGGGGGGCCAGGGGACGTTCTGCTGGCTGTCAGGGGGTTGGGGGGAGTCCATCTTCTTCTTTTTCCTGCGCCCACGGCCACGGGGTTGGAGGGGTGAACCACAGAGGGGGCTCAGCAATGGGTTTAAGAACTCTGGGGGGATGTTTGTCCACAGCCTCCACCACCAACACCTCATCCTCCAACAGCACTGTGTCGGACTGCCGGACGGGCTTGCTCAGACCCCTGCGATGTGCCTCCTGCGCCGGGGAGGCTGGTGCCTTTGAGAGTCCTGCTGCATTCCGCAAAAAACTGGTGGGGGGATGCCTGCCCTGTACCCCACTATCCTCCTCAGCCCCGCTGCGAGCCTTACAGAGTTGTGTGAGTGGCTGCAACCCCAAAGCCAGTCAGGGCGGCAGCTCTACCTGCAGTTATTGTAGCAGCGACCCCATAGTGGTGACCTTCAACCCCCACCGGGGCAGAAAGCCCCCCGGGATGGGGAGGGGTATAGTGTCAGGGCACCCCATGGGGGTATTCCCCGCCGATGACGATGATTACAGTGTGCGCACAATCTGGCCCGAGGAGCTGGCGAAGAAGATGACCAGGTCTAAAACTCAACAGAACCACCAGAGCTGTGCCGGGATGGGGATGGGAATGGGGAAGACATGTGCCGGTCAGAATCAGAACAGCAGCAACGGAACCAGCCCTGTTATCCTGGACTGTAAGAACCTGTTGGAGTTCACCCGGAATCAGATAACAGACCACGCTGGCCGCCGCCGGCTTCAGCAGGGCAAGATGGCCGTCCTGGATTTCATTGGGTCTGGGTCTGGGCCTGGGCGAGATCCAGGCCGGGACTCGCTGAAGAGGCTCTGGAAGAAAGGTGGGGAGACAGGGATGGTGGATGGCATGGGGCAGGAAGACGATATGGCATACCCTCGCACCCCCTCCCCCCCGATCCCCCTCTCCCCAATCCCCTTCTTCCTTCTCAACAGCACCGTCAGTTCCCAGCACTCTCCTCAAACCCAAACCAAGACAGAGAGATGCAGAGGGACGGTATTCCCTCCCCTCCGCCCCGTCCCTCCACCTGGTCCTAAACTCAGTCAACAGAGAGCAGGACGAGGAGAACGGCAGAGGTAAGGATGTCATACACACTTTTTTGTTTCAGTCTTTTAGTTTATACTATATGACCAAAAGTATGTGGACACCTGCTCATCAAACATCTCATTCCAAAATCATGGAATGATTTGGTCCCCCCCCCTTTGTTGGTATAATAGCCTCCACTCTTCTGGGAAGACTTTCCATTAGATGTTGGAACATTGCTGCGGGGACTTGCTTCCATTCAGCCACAAGAGCATTTGTGAGATCGGGCACTGATGTTGGGCAATTAGGCCTGACTTGCAGTCGGTGTTCCAATTAATCTCAAAGGTGTTCGAAATGGGTTGAGGTCAGGGCTCTGTGCAGGCCAGTCAAGTTCTTCCACATCGATCTCGACAAACCATTTCTGTATGGATCTCACTTTGTGCATGGGGGAAATGTCATGCTGAAACAGGGAAGGACCTTCCCCAAACTGTTGCCACAAAGTTGGAAGCACAGAATCGTCTAGAATGTGATTGTATGCTGTTGAGTTAATATTTCCCTAAGGGGCCGAGCCCGAACCATGAAAAACATCCCCAGACCATTATTCCTCCTAGTTGGTCCTATGCATTGGGGCAGGTAGCGTTCTCCTGGCATCCGCCAAACCCAGACTTATCTGTCAGACTGCCAGATGGTGAAGCGTGATTCATCACTCCAGCGAACGCATTTCCACTGCTCCGGAGTCCAATGGCGAGCTTTACACCACTCTAGCGGACAGTTGGCATTGCGCATGGTGATCTTCAGCTTGTATGCGGCTGCTCGGCAATGGAAACCCATTTTCTAAATCCCCCGGTGTACAGTTATTGTACTGGTTGCTTGCAAAGGCAGTTTGGAACTCGGTAGTGAGTGTTGCAACCGAGGACAGACGATTTATACGCGCTACATGCTTCAGCTCTCGGCGGTCCCATTCTGTGAGCTTGTGTGGCCTACCACTTCGCAGCTGAATTGTTGTTGCTCCTAGGCGTTTCCACTTCACAATAACAGCACTTACAGTTGACCAGAGCAGCTCTAGCAAGGCAGAAATTTCGACGAACTGACTTGTTGGAAAGGTGGCATCCTATGACAGTGCCACGTTGAAAGTCACTGAGCTATTCAGTAAGGCCATTCTACTGTCAATGTTTTCCTATGGAGATTGCACCTGTCAGCAATGGATCTGGCAGAAATAGCTGAATACACTCATTTGAAGGGGTGTCCACACACTTTTGTACATATAGTGTACTTCTAATGGTTATGGACTGTTGTACATTTTTGACAGAAAGTTATGGACACTTAGAGAGTTTCAGTAAAAGAAATCCCCAATGGATAAACCAGCTTTCATGTCTGACTGCAGAAATTACCATTTGTTTCAGTAAATCTCTTTCCTCCTATTCTCATTACTGTCTCTTTCTTCTACCGTTCCCTGCTTCCCTTTCTTTTAAATCCCCTGCCTATCTCTATTTATATGTTACGGTGTTCTAACATGTTGGTGATTTAAGAGGAACCTGGGGATAATGACTGTTAATTATAGCCTAGGCTCTGGAGAAAAAAGAGACAGAGAAAAGAGAAATGGAGAAGAGCGCTGATAAGACGGGGAGATTAGAATAGCTGAATTAATGTTTTTTTTCCCTACGGGAAATGGTGTCACTGACGCTGAACCCTGTCAGTGGGAGATTAAGCTGCACTCGTTTAAATGATGAAGACCCAAAAAGCTATAATGTATTCTCTATTCTTAATAGTTACTTAACTCCAGCCTCCTCCCACTCCATTACGTGAGTGCAGGATGTGTTGATGGCATACAGCATAGAATGAAGAGAGTAGTTTCAGACATCTTTTCATGTCTGTTCCTTTCCCTCTTCCTGTTCGGAGAATACGTATGAAATTATGTAAGCATTTGAGCAATTCGTCAGAGCTGCATACTTCTTTGCCCTGCGTGTGTAAAGTGAACGCCGATGATACTCATGCTCAAACAAGAACTATAAATGAGATAAATTGTACACTTTCATTGTCTCTCCTTCATTCACACATCTCTTCATAACCCTTCCTGTCTCCAATGCTTGATCCATGTTGGCATGCTTCAGGGTGAATGCATGTCAGCCAGTGATCCAAATCAAATGAAATTGCCCTTTCTAACAGCAATCTCTCACTGTGTTGTGTTGCCCTCTCCTATCCCAGTGCACCTCACTCTGCCGCTCTCCTCCTCGCTCCCGGCTTCCCTGTCAGATGAGAGTGGGATGACCCCTGATGTGGAGAATGCGGTGGTGAGCCCCATCCTGCCCTTCCTTTTCCTGGGCAACGAGAGGGACGCCCAGGACCTGGACCTACTGCTGCGTCTCAACATCGGCTACGTGGTCAACGTCACCACACACCTGCCCCTCTACCACCTCGGCTCCAGCCTGATACACTACAAACGACTGCCGGCTACCGACAACAGCAAGCAGAACCTGCGTCAGTACTTTGAGGAGGTGTTTGAGTTCATTGGTGAGTTGAACAATATTTACTTTCATGTTCTACGGCGCTCTCTATCCCCGTTCTTGTCTTTCAGTCTTTTTCTTTCTGAGCTTAGAATATTTGACACTTGAAGTATTTTAGCAGTGAGATAAGGTAAGGATCATGATGATTCATATGTTAAGTTTTTCCTCTGATCTCGATCTCCTATTTCAAGGTTTTTGACTGGGGAGACAGTTAGGGAGCTATAAATGGATCAAACGGGAAGATGGGAGAACTGGAGAGTCAGATCCAGGAAAAGCTGTGTATTTGATGAATTTCAGCGATCTGATAGCCACCTCTTTTTATCCACAGAGGAGGCACACCAGAGTGGGCGTGGAGTGTTGGTTCACTGTCAAGCAGGCGTGTCCCGCTCGGCAACCATCATCATCGCCTACCTGATGAAGCACACCCTGATGACCATGACGGATGCCTACAAGTACGTGCGGGGCCGTCGTCCTGTGGTGTCTCCTAACCTCAACTTCATGGGTCAGCTACTGGAGTTTGAGAGGGACCTCAATTCCGGGGTCACTCCTCGCATCCTGACCCCCAAACTCAGCGGCCTGGAGACACAGGTCTGAGAGTGGGAGACTGAATAGAGGGACAGAATGGAGGGATGGAGGAAACCCGCATTGGGCGAGCCATAGTTTTGTGAAGGAGAAATGAAAGGTAGAATGATGAAGAAGGGAACGCTGATTAACAGATTGTCCCTATTGGCATAGATGATGAAATGATGATTTGAATAGTGCACTTCTATAGATTATGGGAGAAATTATTTGATTGGTTATTTTATAAATAGTCTCATTTCTGGCCAACCTGATCCTCATCCAATTCCATTTGTAATTTTGACCATTTTTATACAATGCTTAGATATCTGGCAGATAAGGGGGCAGGTAGACTAGCGGTTAAGAGCGTTGGGCCATTAACCGAAAGGTCACCGGTTAGAATCTCAGAGTTGACTCAGTGAAAAATATTCTGATGTTTCCTTGAGCAAGGAGCTTAACCCTTATTTCTCCTGTAAGTCGCACTGGATAAGAGCATCTGCTATATGACTTAAACATGTAAATATTATCTCCCATGATCCACTGTGATCAGATGACTCATTTGATGCTTGTGGTTTATAGCATTACAGATACTAAGGAAGTGCAATGAGTCCTGGCCTGACACAAGGCCATTTACAAAATCAATAATGCATGCAGAACCAGAATAGAAACAACTATAGTGACACCCCACCATTAAACTATGATAACCCTATACATAGCTCCAGAAAGGTCATTCTAATGCATTTTACCCATCAAAATGTTTGGACGTTTAGAATATTGCCTCTCAACTGAAGTGACACAGTCCCAGAGGATAGCTGATCTTGCCATATTGTTGGTTTAGTTCTGTCTTTCCTGTCTGGATTATAAATGTCAGTCTTTTTTTCTTTTTTTTTTACTCTTGTGAGAATTGTTCAATATAGCATTGTGTGACTGGTGGAGGAGTGAGCGGATTTAATTGTGCCAATTCTTAGAGAAATGGGTTGAAATCAGAAACCTACAACACTGTGGATGAAACCAGAGCTGGTGTCAATAGAAGGATGGTAAATAGAAGCAGCAATGATACACAGGCAACGTTTAACAGATTCAGCAGACTGTTACTGAACTGGACTTAGTCATGGATCTATCCATGTTGTCTTTCCAACAGACAATGGTTGGAAAGATATAAGAAGATGAACCCTACACTCTTAGAAAGAAGGATTCCAAAAGGGTTCTTTAGCTGTCTCCCCCCTCCACCCTTTTTGGTTCCAGTTAAACCTTTTTTGGTTCTAGGTAGAACCCTTTTGGGTTCCATGTAGAAACCTTTTTGGTTCTACCCAGAACCAAAAGGGTTCTACCTGCAACCAAAAAGTGTTCTTCAAAGGATTATCCTATGGGGACAGCCGAAGAACCCTTTAAGGTTCCAGATAGCAGGTGTATTTGTAAGAGGGTACATAGGTGTGTGCTTAAATTAAGACAAAACTGCACCAATATATTCTTTGAGTGTTCTCCTCGTTTGTGGAATATTTTGTTTGTACATGTTTACCATTACAGAGTATTTATTTTTATTTCTATGTTTTGTCATTTATTTTGCTTTGTTTGTCACTGCTTAAATTCAACTTAAAAATATATACATTCTATACGTATGTGTTCAAATTTAACATGAATTACAGAGAAGGATGTCAAGACAACAGAGGGAATATGGAAAATACTCTTGGTCATTTCTTGCAATTGTGAAACATACACTAGTAATGAAAATCAGACTTGAAAGATGAAACAGAAAGACAATCCTTGTCAGCGTTTCCATTTCATCCATGGCCTAAATAATTATTGTTTTAATTTTTTTAGTATTTTTAGACCAGTTTATTGATTTATATTGAATTAATTAAATCCAGGGATTGCCAAACTGTGGACTTTTGAGGTCCACAGCCAAACTATTTGGTTGTGTATGAAAATGTAATACAAAGTTCAACAGTCCTAATCTTTAGATAGTATCCATGTTTCAAAGTTCAACAATCCTAATCTTTAGATAGTATCCATGTTTCAAAGTTCAACAGTCCTAATCTTTAGATAGTATCCATGTTTCAAAGTTCAACAGTCCTAATCTTTAGATAGTATCCATGTTTCAAAGTTCAACAGTCCTAATCTTTAGATAGTATCCATGTTTCAAAGTTCAACAATCCTAATCTTTAGATAGTATCCATGTTTCAAAGTTCAACAATCCTAATCTTTAGATAGTATCCATGTTTCAAAGTTCAACAGTCCTAATCTTTAGATAGTATCCATGTTTCAAAGTTCAACAATCCTAATCTTTAGATAGTATCCATGTTTCAAAGTTCAACAGTCCTAATCTTTAGATAGTATCCATGTTTCAAAGTTCAACAATTTAGATAGTATCCATAATCTTTAGATAGTATCCATGTTTCAAAGTTCAACAGTCCTAATCTTTAGATAGTATCCATGTTTCAAAGTTCAACAATCCTAATCTTTAGATAGTATCCATGTTTCAAAGTTCAACAATCCTAATCTTTAGATAGTATCCATGTTTCAAAGTTCAACAGTCCTAATCTTTAGATAGTATCCATGTTTCAAAGTTCAACAGTCCTAATCTTTAGATAGTATCCATGTTTCAAAGTTCAACAGTCCTAATCTTTAGATAGTATCCATGTTTCAAAGTTCAACAGTCCTAATCTTTAGATAGTATCCATGTTTCAAAGTTCAACAGTCCTAATCTTTAGATAGTATCCATGTTTCAAAGTTCAACAGTCCTAATCTTTAGATAGTATCCATGCCTTTATCTGCCTTGTCTGTCTTCCTGTTTATCGGCTCATCTATCTTTATCTATCCATTCATGCATCCATCCTGGTCTTCAGTTCATTTGTTCTTCCTGATCCGTTTATTTCCTCAAGCTGTTTTCAGCTATACCATGTTTCTGTATACCAGGGCTCTCCAACACTGTTCCTAGAGAGATACCCTCCTGTGGGGCTCCAACCCCAGTTGTAACTAACCTGATTCAGCTTATTTTTTATTTATTTGTATTTATTTCATCTTTATTTAACCAGGTAGACAAGTTGAGAACAAGTTCTCATTTACAATTGCGACCTGGCCAAGATAAAGCAAAGCAGTTCGACACATACAACGACACAGAGTTACACATGGAGTAAAACAAACATACAGTCAATAATACAGTAGAAACAAGTCTATATACAATGTGAGCAAATGAGGTGAGATAAGGGAGGAAAGGGCAAAAAAAGGCCAGGGTGGCAAAGTAAATACAATATAGCAAGTAAAACACTGGAATGGTGAATTTGCAGTGGAAGAATGTGCAAAGTAGAAATAAAAATAATGGGGTGCAAAGGAGCAAAATAAATAAATAAAATAAAATAAATACAGTTGGGAAAGAGGTAGTTGTTTGGGCTAAATTATAGGTGGGCTATGTACAGATGCAGTAATCTGTGAGCTGCTCTGACAGCTGGTGCCTTAAGCTAGTGAGGGAGATAAGTGTTTCCAGTTTCAGAGATTTTTGTAGTTCGTTCCAGTCATTGGCAGCAGAGAACTGGAAGGAGAGGCGGCCAAAGAAAGAATTGGTTTTGGGGGTGACCAGAGAGATATACCTGCTGGAACTCGTGCTACAGGTGGGTGATGCTATGGTGACCAGCGAGCTGAGATAAGGGGGGACTTTACCTAGCAGGGTCTTGTAGATGACATGGAGCCAGGGGGTTTGGCGACGAGTATGAAGACAGGGCCAGCCAACAAGAGCGTAGAGGTCGCAATGGTGGCAGTATATGGGGCTTTGGTGACAAAACGAATGGCACTGTGATAGACTATATCCAATTTGTTGAGTAGGGTATTGGAGGCTATTTTGTAAATGACATCGCCGAAGTCGAGGATTGGTAGGATGGTCAGTTTTACAAGGGTATGTTTGGCAGCATGAGTGAAGGATGCTTTGTTGCGAAATAGGAAGCCAATTCTAGATTTAACTTCGGATTGGAGATGTTTGATGTGGGTCTTGAAGAAGAGTTTACAGTCTAACCAGACGCCTAGGTATTTGTAGTTGTCCACATATTCTAAGTCAGAGCCGTCAGAGTAGTGATGTTGGACAGGCGGGCAGGTGCAGGCAGCGATCGGTTGAAGAGCATGCATTTAGTTTTACTTCTATTTAAGAGCAATTGGGGGCCACGGAAGGAGAGTTGTATGGCATTGAAGCTTGCCTGAGAGTTGTTAACACAGTGTCCAAAGAAGGGCCAGAAGTATACAGAATGGTGTCGTCTGCGTAGAGGTGGATCAGAGACTCACCAGCAGCAAGAGCGACATCATTGATGTATACAGAGAAGAGAGTCGGTCCAAGAATTGAACCCTGTGGCATCCCCATAGAGACTGCCAGAGGTCTGGACAGCAGACCCTCCGATTTGACACACAGAACTCTATCAGAGAAGTAGTTGGTGAACCAGGCGAGGCAATCATTTGAGAAACCAAGGCTGTCGAGTCTGCCGATGAGGATGTGGTGATTGACAGAGTCGAAAGTCTTGGCCAGGTCAATGAATACGGCTGCACAGTAATGTTTTTTATCGATGGCGGGTTAAGATATCGTTTAGGACCTTGAGCGTGGCTGAGGTGCACCCATGACCAGCTCTGAAACCAGATTGCATAGCAGAGAGGGTATGGTGAGATTCGAAATGGTCGGTAATCTGTTTCTTGACTTGGCTTTCGAGGACCTAAGAAAGGCAGGGTAGGATAGATATAGGTCTGTAGCAGTTTGGGTCAAGAGTGCCCCCACTTTGAAGAGGGGGATGACCGCAGCTGCTTTCCAATCTTTGGGAATCTCAGACAGAGAGGTTGAACAGGCTAGTAATAGGGATGGCAAAAATTTCAGCAAATAATTTTAGAAAGGGTCCAGATTGTCTAGCCTGGCTGATTTGTAGGGGTCCAGATTTTGCAGCTCATTCAGAACATCAGCTGACTGGATTTGGAAGAAGGAGAAATGGGGAAGGCTTGGGCGAGTTGCTGTGGGGGGTGCAGTGCTGTTGACCGGGGTAGGGGTTTCCAGGTGGAAAGCATGGCCAGCCGTAGAAAAATGCTTTTTGAAATTCTCAATTATAGTGGATTTATCAATGGTGACAGTGTTTCCTATCTTCAGTGCAGTGGGCAGCTGGGAGGAGGTGTTCTTATTCTCCATGGATTTTACAGTGTCCCAGAACTTTTTTTGAGTTAGTGTTGCAGGAAGCAAATTTCTGCTTGAAAAAGCTAGCCTTGGCTTTTCTAACTGCCTGTATATAATGGTTTCTAGCGTCCCTGAAAAGCTGTGTATCACGGGGGCTGTTCGATGCTAATGCAGAACGCCATAGGATGTTTTTGTGTTGATTAAGGGCAGTCAGGTCTGGGGAGAACCAAGGGCTATATCTGTTCCTGGTTCTAAATTTCTTGAATATGGCATGCTTGTTTAAGATGTTTAGGAAGGCATTTAAAAAAAAACAGGCATCCTCTACTGACGGGATGAGATCAATATCCTTCCAGGATACCCCGGCCAGGTCGATTAGAAAGGCCTGCTCGCTGAAGTGTTTCAGGGAGCGTTTGACAGTGATGAGTGGAGGTCGTTTGACCGCTGACCCATTACAGATGCAGGCAATGAGGCAGTGATCGCTGAGATCTTAGTTGAAGACAGCAGAGGTGTATTTAGAGGGCAAGTTGGTTAGGATGATATCTATGAGCGTGCCCGTGTTTACGGCTTTGGGGAGGTACCTGGTAGGTTCATTGATCATTTCTGTGAGATTGAGGGCATCAAGCTTAGATTGTAGGATGGCTGGGGTGTTAAGCATGTTCCAGTTTAGGTCGCCTAGCAGCACAAGCTCTGAAGCTAGATGGGTGGCAATCAGTTCACATATGGTGTCCAGAGCACAGCTGGAGGCAGAGGGTAGTCTATAGCAGGCGGCAACGGTGAAAGACTTGTTTTTAGAGAGGTGGATTTTTAAAAGTAGAAGTTCAAATTGTTTGGGTACAGACCTGTATAGTAGGACAGAACTATACAGGCTATCTTTGCAGTAGATTGCAACACCGCCCCCTTTGGCAGTTCTATCTTGTCTGAAAATGTTGTAGTTTGGGATGAGAATTTCAGAATTTTTGGTGGTTTTCCTAAGCCAGGATTCAGACACAGCTAAAACATCCGGGTTGGCAGAGTGTGCTAAAGCAGTGAATAAAACAAACTTAGGGAGGAGGCTTCTAATGTAAACATGCATGAAACCAAGGCGCCTGGGGAATAGGAGTGGAGCTAGGCACTGCAGGGCCTGGATTCACCTCTACATCACCAGAGGAAAAGATGAGGAGTAGGATAAGTAGGATATCAACCAGCTAATTATTGGAATCAGGTGCGCTAGATTCGGGTTGTAGCGAAAACCTACCGGACGGTAGCTCTCTAGGAACAGGGTTGGAGAGCCCAGCTCAGGATAACAGAAAGGGGCAATCCTTTGTAACAGACTTAAAATGATGCCCCTTTTACTCTTATCTTCTGACGTGACGCCTTATCCCTTCTTTAGCCCTACAGTGTCTGCTCTGGGCTCCTATCTGCCTCTATAGGTTTGAATCTCTTTTACGACAATACTATGCATTGTTCTTTTAGAAATATTGATTTAATCTGTGAAAACGATAACAAAGCTTTATCATTGAGTACACTGTGAATCCCACTCTTCCTGCATATTGGTTATAGTTCTCAGCCTTGGTCCTTAAGGTTAGACCCATCCTTGTTTTTAATACGGAGGGTTAAGTTGCCCATGAGTTCCTGTCTATCTGACTATGCCTTGGTTCCTTTTCACAAATTTTACATTTACTGATCATTATTGCAAATTATGATCTATTAAGGTGCTGTTATGTATGACATGTGGACATAGATTATATTAACGATCTCTTGGTGTTCACACACACTTGTCTGATTATTTGACCCCTATAGATGGTTGTTTCATTTGATTTAGGTGCAGAAAGACCTAGTTCGTCCCCAACCTCAATACATACCAAAGGGTTCAGTTTGATGAGGGTGCTCTGTGATTGGCTAGACAAAACCTAGCTCATGGGTGGGTGTTGCTGCTGTAAAAAACACCAGAACAACAATATGTGTATTTAAAACTTGAACTTTTGTACTTGAGATTATGGCTTTCATATAAGTGTTCTATAGGATAAAGAGGTTCAACCTGAATCAGTTTATGCCATAAGTGTTTTGCTATAAAAGCATAATTTCCCTCAACACATTTTGGTCGAAAAACTGCCAGTAGCCCTTTTTCCAAATTTGTAAACACATTAGGTAAGAAATGCAAGAAATCTGAAATCTTAAAACCAAGAATGCCTTTGGTTAAGCTGTGTATAGTTTGGTCTTCCAAAGCAATGTAACATCCATTCATATTCATTTTGCAGTTAAATAGTTTGGTCTCTAAATACGTAATTGATTCTGGGAATTCTTTCCTGCCTACTTCGTAATGATGTGTTAATCTATATTTTTCGACATTTCTGTTTGTTCATGACGTGCACACGTTTGTGCGTACGTGCATCTGAGTGAGTTCATGACTGTCGATGTCTGGAAGAAGCGCATCCAGTCATCTTACCTTTACCAGGTATTTCCGAAACAATGACCTCCAGCTGCGCTTAGTTTTGCTCTGTATTATTCAATCACTCACCAGACCTCACTATAGGTGTGCTGTGTGTCAACACGCCGTACTCCACTGTGACCTCCACAATGAGTTTCTCTTCCTGCAGTTCTTTTAAGTCAATCCGAATGACATCTTTCTAATGGGATCTTTTGTGAATGAGCCTTGTCAAAGAGATGCAGGGCTTACGCAAAGCAGGCATCCACACAATTCAGAAGCTTCCCTGAGGTAAAATGATTAGTCATACGTTAGATAAAGAAAAGAGAAGCTGTATAGATGTCACTTTAATCTCTGACTGCTTCTTGAACATTCTCCCTGTAGTCCATGCGACGCAAAGGACTTAATACAGAACTTGTCATGTGATGAGTAAAGAATCTTCCATTTGTAGTTTGCACATGAAAAAAGGCAAACAATTTAAACAAAGATCTGTTGTGTGATTACATTGGAACTTGTAAATCTGTGAATTGATGATTTGTGTTGAATGCTTGTTTTCTACTGTTCTCTTATTTCCTGTTCCAAATATTGACATCAAGGATGATGTTGATAACCGTCTGATGGGAAAATGACAAATGAGAGACATCCTCCTTTATTAATGAGGAGGGTAAGAACTGTCCATAAGATGTGGGGAAACTATCACAAACTGTTCTGTAGTGTTCTCACCATGTTGCTCTGCATCCTTGGGAGATCAAAAGGTCAGTTCCGACAGCCTCTGATGACTCTGTTGTAAACACTCTCACTTTGTCCAACCCGTTGAACAATTGATTCTCATGAACAGATAATACTATTTTCATATTGTAGTAATGGGTCCCCTTCCCTGTATGTACAGTTTTATCTTCCTGGACCTTTGATCAGTGATCTTTATATGGAGTGCAATGTGATTCATATGATGCTGCTTTGTTAGGCAGGCGTGATCAGAGCATCACATTCAGCTGGTGGAAAGTTGTGAATTTGACTCAGAACAACTGATACGATCTGGACATGCATGTTCTCAACCCTGCTTATATTTCCTCTGATCAATCCAGACTGCAGTGTACCTGCTCAATGCCATGGTGCATGAGAAAGGATGTGGCATGAGGTAACCTAGCGGTTAAAAGCATTGGGCCAGTAACCGAAAGGTCGCTAGATGAAAAAACAAGATGAAACATCTATGTGTGTGCCCTTGAGCAAGGCACTTAACTCTAATATTTCCTGTAAGTTGCTCTACATAAGAGCATTCCACTAAACGACTAAAATGTAAATGTGTTGATCTATATCAGTATGACCGTGTGCACACGCATACAAACTGTATGGTTTTCATCCTGTTCATAATTGATGGCTCAGGGGGAGAATCTTTATGTTTGAGAACATTCTTCTGTCCTACAACTTACTGTGATAAAGAAACTGTGATATTGCTGTTCAGCGACAATAATAATCAGTGATGTTAATATCAACAATATTACAGGATTACAATGCTGTATGTTATGAGAATCATCTACCCATTGTATATGAAGGACAAGTAAAAGGGAGAGGATAATGATTCGCAGCCACTCCAAAACATGTGCAGGACAAAAACAGATAGCTGGAATATAAACTGTGTATCATTTCTGGAAAATATGAAAAACCAGAACCGTTTATTGGAATACATTTTTTTTTTACATCAAACTATGTGAATCTGTTGTGACAATACTTTCTAGTATGACTTTTTATGTATGAATGGCACACACATGAAACATCCATATCTATACTGACCAGAAATATAAATGCAACATGCAACAATTTCAACTATTTTACTGACTTACAGTTCATATAAGGCAATCAGTCAATTTAAATAAATAAATTAGGCCCTAATCTATGTATTTCCCATGACTAGGCAGGGGCGCAGCCATGGGTGGGCCTGGGAGGGGATAGGCCCACCCACTTGGGAGCCAAGCACAGCCAATCATAATTAGTTTTTCCTCACAAAAGAGATTTATTACAGACATAAATACTCCTCAGTTTCATCAGCTGTCCGGGTGGCTGGTCTCAGAAGATCCCGCAGGTAAAGAAGCCAGATGTGGAGGTCCTGGGATAGCGTGGTTATAAGTGGTCTGCGTTAAAACGATGTTGGAGGCGACTTATGGTAGAGAAAGGCACACTCATTCCTCTGGCAACAGCTCTGGTGGACATTCCTGCAGTCAGCATGCCAATTGCACGCTCCTTAAAAACTTGAGACATCAGTGGCATTGTGTTGTGTGACAAAACTGCACATTTTAGTGGCCTTTTATTGTCCTCAGCACAAGGTGCAGCTGTGTAATCAACTTCTTGATATTCTACACCTGCCAGGTGGATGGATTATCTTGGAAAAGGAGAAATGCTCAATAATGTAATCAAATTTGTGAACAACATTTTTGAGAAATAAGCTTTTTGTGCATATGGAACATTTCTGGGATCTTTTATTTCAGCTCATGAAACATGGGACCAACACTTTACATGTTGCATTTATATTTTTGTTCAGTATATATACACTGAGCATACAAAACATTAGTTATTAGTTTATGTCACCTGTTAAATCCACTTCAATCAGTGTAGATGACAGGGAGGAGACAGGTTAAAGAAGGATGTTTTAAACCTTGAGACAATTGATACATGGATTGTGTATGTGTGCCATTCAGAGGGTGAATGGACAAGACAAAATATGTAAGTGCCTTTGAATGGGGTATGGTAGTAGGTGCCAGGCGCACCAATTTGTGTCAAGAACTGCAATGCTTCTTTTTCACGCTCAACAGTTTCCCATGTGCATCATGAATGGTCCACCACTAAGGACATCCAGCCAACTTGGCACAACTGTGGGAAGCATTGGAGTCAACATGAGCCAGCATCCCTGTGGAACGCTTTTGACACATGGTACTTCATGCCCCGGTGAATTAAGGCTGTTCTGAGGGCAAAAGGGGGTGCAACTCAATATTAGGAAGGTGTTCCTAATATTTTGTACACTCAGTTTATATATTGTGGACTTTGTTGACTGGAAATGTGCACATGTGAAGGTGAAAGGTGAAATCAACACAAAAAAATATTTTATCAATATAACGGCACATTAGTGAGTGATACTCTGAAGAAGCACAGAGGCTGCTGCTCTCTCCCCAGTGACTGTTGGACATTCAAGCCATGAGTGCCAATTTGGAAATTATCGAACAGTTACATTATACAGTCAGTGGGACTGTCAGATTGCCATTGATGAATCAGATTTTCACTGAACCCGGATACACCCTGTTCACCATTACATAAGTGTTGGTTGGGAGGCAGGGTGGTGTGATTAGGCTCCCTGGGGGCAGATCAATCAGCAGCCCCACTCTGGGACTCACATCCACTGCATGTGGTCTGTGTGACAACAGCCTCTCCAGCCAACAATAGTAGACAGGTACAGGCATACTGAAACTGGGAAACACTTGATGTTGCCTTGCCAAGGACCTCTGTCCTTGGTCAAACGTTGGTTCCATCGTTGCATACAAACTGATGATGTCAGGGAAGAGAGGGAGTGGGCCATGGCAGGTTTCGGTGAGCAAAAGGGACAGGGCGAGAGGAGGGAGGGCCATAGACCGGCAAGGAATCTAGGGGTAGAGAAATTATACTGATACGGGATGTCCCTCAATGCAGTTATCACGACAGTGCTAAAACTAAAATGGCCTTAGAAGGAGGGAGTTTTAGTCAGGTTTGTACAATGTGTGTTTTCCGTGTGTGTTAAAACTAAAGAGAGAGAGTGATGAAGCTTGAGGCAGGAGGCTATATGTTCACAATCCATATCATGAGAAAAGAAGAGTCCATTTTGAAGTAATATCAACTTAGCCTATGACCTTATAATTGCAGACTTGTTTAACTCTATAGGCTGATGTCCTCTAAAAAGTACGATATATTATTATGAAGCTGCCCTTATTATGTCTATATCCATCAATCAAACCATATAGTCAAATACAAATCTGCAATCAGAACAATGTAAATCTGAATGTATATGTTAAACAGCTATGCTGAACGGAACTATGTGGTCTGTGATTTGTAAATACGATGATTTTTACAATAAGCTTACTGCTTGGAGGAATTTGACTGTTTGTGTTTGTGGTAGCCTCATATTTCAAACCCTCGTGACAGATGTCGTAGGCCTATGGGTGTGGTTTGCCTTCTACCTTGTTGCCATCCATCCATAACTTACGTGCAAATGCTGACTTGTGGTGAATTCACCTGCGGAGCTTCTCCTGCATTCTTCAAGCTCTATGAATGATACCTATTGAACACAATGCTAACCAAAGCTAAGAATTCATATAATTATTTTGATTCAACTCAATGGGACGGTAGGAAAGAATATGGGCAATTTTGGTTTTCCTTTTCCTACCAATGGATAAATGAGGCGTCATGATTTTCTTAAATCTTGGGATGTTGACTAGCCTATGAACAACCTATGCAGCTTGCTCGATTATTGTACATTGCTGGTGTTCATTTTCTAATTCAATGTTTAATATTAGTTTATTATGTATTCGACTTCTTAGAAGACGCCTACTGTAAACCTAGTCTACAGCCATCACTAAAGGAGCAGAAAAGCATAAGAGGATCGAATAGTCAAAATGATGGATCTTCAATAACGTTTTCTTTCCTCTACTGATACTCACGTCTTCTCCACGCCTGAGCCTACAGTACTTTTTGTAAGTTATTCCTGACCTTAGGCTTGTTATAAAATGAACAACAGTATGCTAATGTAATCGGTTGTTATGGAAACCTTATTTTAGCTAATGTAGGTCTACATTTTGTCTTTTGGATATTATTCCTAATGTATTCATTATAACCTCTAAGTTGTATGTGTTTGTTGATCTTTTGGGGGGTTCATGATGGAAAACATACATTCACAATAGCAAAATGTAGACAAAACTATGTGGGTTAATAACCTTGAAACGAGTATTACATGGAAGTTGTTATATCTCTGGCAACTGGATGTTTGTTAGTTTATTTTCACCAACTTTTAGAGGAATAGGAAACATGGTATACCTTCAGGTTTCCTAATCAATGTTGTGTTGAAAGGTACATGATGTAAATATCTTGGGCTGTGTGATGCTCTGAGTCCTTGGCCAAGCACAGATAACAAGCCTCTCTGGAACATCACCTAGGACACTGACCCTCAGAGACCTGCAGTTGCCTCTAGTTCTGACTGACTGTATCCCCTTACTGGTCTCACATTAATAAAACAAAGTACCTCATTTTGATAAATACTTATGCTCTTCATTTAACCAATTTATATGCTCATGGTTTTTTTTGCCGGTGAGTTGCTAACCCCCCCCCCCTCCTCTATTTCTCTCTCTCTCTTCATTCTTTCTATTCATGTCCTACTACATACAGCAGCCAATGGCCCGATGCCGATGCAATGGAACGATCTTGTGCCTCTGCCTCATGCCCTGTGTGATGATGGGACATCTCCTGATTTATATCATGGTGTCCATATTTGTATCCATATCCTACTCCCCTCCCCACCTACCTGTCCACTTTGTTGCCCCAGGGGTCTCTGTCAACTCTGGGGCACTGGCCTCCCATCCCCTGGGCCCCTTCTGGAACCTTCGCCTGGAGGACAGTGCTTTGTGGAACCAGCTTCAGCATCTCTGGGACCGGCACCATAACCCCATTTTGAGGGGCAACTCAACTGCAGGTATGATCACAAGGCTTAGCACTCAGCCACCAGAGATGGAGGTCTCCTCAGACTGTGGCCCAGACAAGTGCTGGCTGCCTCACCTACCTGACTTCAATACCCTGCCAGAGCAGATGAGGGCATTCGTCCAGTCCATGCATTGCAGGGTGTACCCCTTCCTCATGAACCAGCCCAGAGTGTGTGCTGGCAATGAAAGCACTGGGCCGGAGCTACCTATGCTGCTAATGGCCATCAAATCCCAGGTGGGTAACTTTGAGAACAGGCAGGCTATCCGGGAAACATGGGGGAGAAGTGGCTGGGTGAAGGGGGAGCTCGGGGGGAGAGGTGGGCTGGTTCGTACAGTATTTCTGCTGGGTAGACAGGACTCGACAACGGGCCCTCACCCAGACCTTGGGGGCCTCCTGATGCTGGAGAGCCAGCAGTATGGGGACATCCTGCAGTGGGACTTCAGGGACACTTTCTTTAACCTGACCCTGAAAGATCTGCTTTTCTGGCATTGGCTTCAGAACCACTGTCCAGGGGCACAGTTTGTCTTCAAGGGTGATGATGATGTTTTTGTTAGGACAAGTTCCCTCCTGGACTACCTGCATAAACAGAGGGAGGAGAACGGCATGTGGAGCGCAGATAGGAACAAAACTGAGAAGATAAATGATTTATTTGTGGGGGATGTAATTCAGAATGCAATGCCAAACCGACAGCCAACCACCAAATACTATATCTCAGAGAGTTTTTACAAAGGTGCATACCCACCATATGCTGGTGGAGGAGGAGTGGTGTACTCTGGTGCACTTGCTATGCGTCTGAGACAAGTGTCAGAGAGGGTGCATCTGTTCCCCATCGATGATGTGTATCTGGGCATGTGCCTCCACAGACTTGGGGTGGCCCCCATCCATCACCCTGGATTTTATACCTTTGATCTCCCAGAAACAGAGAGGGAAAAGCCTTGTGCTTACAGCTCTGTGCTGCTGGTTCATAAGCGAAACCCTAAAGAGATGCTCACGCTATGGAGGAGGCTGCAGAGGCCACCCTCACCATGCTGAAGAAACTGTAAAAGGGTGGGGCACCAGACCACGGCCATTAGGCTGTGGTGTAAAGTACTTAAGTACAAATACTTTAAAGTACTACTTAAGTAGTTGTTGGGGGTATCTGTACTTTACTTGACGATTTATGTTTTGTCAACTTTTACTCCACTACATACCTAAAGAAAATAATGTACTTTTTATTCCATGTTTTCCTTGACACCTAAAAGTTCTCGTTACATTTTTAATTCTTAGCAGGACAGGAAAATGGTTCAATTCATGCACTTATCAAAAGAACATCCCTGATCATCCCTACTGTTTCTGATTTGGCGGACTCACTAAATACAAATGCTTTGTTTGTAAATATTGTCTGAGTGTTGTAGTAAGCCCCTGGCTATCTGTACATTTAAAAAAAACAAGAAAATCATGCCGCCTGGTTTACCTAATATAAGGAATTTGAGAAGATTTATACTTTTAAGTATATAATTAAGTATATTTGAGCAATTACATGTACTTTTGATACTTAAGTATATTTAAAACCAAATACTTTTAGACTTATTCAAGTAGTATTTTACTGTGTGTCTTGCACTTTTATTTGAGTCATTTTCTATTAAGGTTTATTTTTATTTTTTTACTCAAGTATGACAATTGGGCTCTTTTTCCACCACTGCCATTAGGGCAGTGACCATAGCTTCAACCCTCGATGCTTAAGTTAGTTAATTTACTCAGAACATGTCATCAAGACATTTTAAGTCTGTTTCATTCCAATTCCAATAAAATCAATTCAACTGTCAGTTGAATTTTTTGCTTGATGTTCAAATAAATAAATAATTGTATTTTACATGTAGATAGAAACATATTTATTCATGTGAAATTGAAGTAGTTGTTATAGGCTTTTTACAATTTAACCATACAGTATTTGTGCTGGCTATTCTCAAGTGGCATGTTATGTATATGAAAATACAACCTTTTAATAACAGTCATAGATTTTGTATGACACACTATCATATATCATGAGACTTGCAAATGAAAAAAAAAAGATTATTTTCACCTTATCTCTTCTATTTTTATTTTCAACAAAACATTGGCCTAGTTCACTCTACTTCACTGTGTCAAACAAAATGTCAACGGGTGAAGTTGGTATTTTCACAACAGTAGGCTATCATCAAAACCACAAATATAACTCTAAAATATTACCTGCAAATTGACTTATTCATCAACACAACCTAGGGAAAACGAAATCACTTCGTGTACTTCAGATGGAAGTATCAGGAGTCGGTTTTCTCACATAGTTCATTCAACAACAAAAAGTCTTTGCTCTGAAGTGACGTTTCATTTGACCCCGGAAATAAATCTAGAAAGGTCATTCTCAAGTCGTCCACTCGTTTCCAGTGCGATTTGTGTTTTTGTTCACACGTAAGTCAACACTTGCTTAAATAATTTGTTGCAGCTTGCCCTGAGTTGGGGTTTTACGAGCAATGTGTTTGACTATAGTTTTACGTTTTTCCTCTAGCCAGATAACTTAAAAAATATATCTTCATCGTCTACTGACTGTCAACAATCGCTGGCACGTTAGCTTAGCTAGCGAATATAAACGTTAGCTGTTGCATACGGACAGGTAAAGTTAGTAGTATTTTTTTTTAAACTAGTTAGAAAGCAATTTTACAGAACATAACAAGGAAGATGGGTTCGTCGAAAAAACACAAGGAAAAGGGCCGTGATAAAGATAAGGATGCCGAAGAACGTGGTCACCGTGAACACAAAAAACACCGTCATAAGGACCGGGAGAGGGACAAGGAACGAGATGGCAACCGAGAGCGGGAGAAAAGGAAACGGTCCAGATCGAAGGAAAGGAGTGCACGGGGTTCCGAGAGAGACGGTCGCAGTAAAGGGGAGAGGAGTACTGGGGAGCCTCGCGTAAAGAAAGAAAAAGTGGAGCCCGGATGTGAGGGCACAGGTAAATACATCAGTCATGCAGATTTCCACGTACAGACATTCATAACTACGTCCATTCAGTGCGCAATACACTCAATTATAAACTAGGTGTTTCGAGTCCTGAATGATGATTGGCAGACAGCTGTGGTATATCAGAATGTATACCATGGGTATGACAAAACATGTATTTTTGCTAATTATTGTTGGTAACCAGTTTATAATGGTAATAAGGCACCTTGGGGGGTTGTGGTATATGGTCAGTATACCACGCCTAAGGGCTGTATCCAGGCACTCCACATTGTCGTGCTTAAAAACAGCCTTTAACTGTGGTATATTGGCCATATACCATACCCCCTCTGGCCCTATTGCTTAAATATAGTCTGAGCTATTGCATATATGACATCGAAGGTGCCAGGTTTTCTCCTGTGTTGTTAACTTCAATTGTTATTTTCCTCTAGAAATTGCACCACAGTCTGCAAGTGGAGATGCCTCGCTTACCATTGAAGAGACAAAGTAAGAGAAAGACAGACATTGAATGATGGAGCACTGATGATGGTGAATTCTGAATAACTCTTCCCTGTTTTTTTCTAACAGCAAGCTGAGGGCCAAGCTTGGTCTGAAGCCTCTGGAAATGACTGACACCACTAAAGGTGAGACAAACTTGAGCCATGTTACTTGTCTGAATAGAACTAGATGACCATGTTTGTAGTAGTAAGGTCATGTGAGACTTGCTGATTTGTAATTTTACTGACTCACCCCTCCCTGTCTGCTGCCCCAGAGCTCGGCACGAAGGAGCAGCCAATTGTTGCAGAGACGATCAACCCAGTGTACATTAAACAGCAGAAAGAGATGAGGGAGAAACTGGCAGCTCTGAAGGAAAAGAGGCTCCTCAATAAGAAACTGGGGTAAGATCTAATGGCAGGAAGGCTTGTATGTACACCAACTTGGACTATAGTAGTTAGTGATCCAATTAATTGTATTTTTCTCTTCCTCTCTTGCTGTGATTTTCAGGAAAGTGAAGACCTTAGCAGAAGACGACTGGCTGGATGACACTGTTGCCTGGGTTGAGAGGAGCCGGAAGATGTCCAAAGAGAAAGAACTGGCAGAGAAGAGAGTGAGTAGGGTGGGAACCATGGGGGAAGGATGAGGACTGTGAGATGAAAGGAGCTGTTTGTGTGTATTAGTCATGATGTTATTTTGTACTCAGTTTTTAATTGGTTCCTTTATTTCCTTTCCCTATAGGCCAAGCTTCTGCAGGAGATGGATGAGGAGTTTGGTGTGAGCAATCTGGTAGAGGAGGAGTTTGGACAGACCAAGAAGGTAAAATGTGCTCTAGTGTGATGAATATCTCAACTGCTTAACTTACTGGTTTGTGTGTGATTGCAAGCTAGATATAAACAGCATTCTGGCAATATGCCAGTCCCCCCCGTGTGAAGTCACTACCCCTAAGGGAGGCACTTTATGTCTTGATTTTGTGCAGACTGGGTTGTTAAGTGATCTGATGTGAGAGAATGCCTCTAGGTCTTATGTTCTTCTGTGTGTCTTTGTTATAGGTCGCTTACAGCTCCCGGGACCTAAAGGGTCTCACTGTCCAGCACAAGATGGAGTCATTTAATGAAGGGGAGACTGTCATTCTCACACTGCAAGACAAAGGTGAGAGCAGGTTGAAATGTTACCAATAACACACAAATATATTAATGAAGACCATGCTTAAGCCAGACCCACATCATAAACATAGTGGTACATGCCCACCCACTCATTGCCCTTTTGTGTGTCTTTCAGGTGTGCTTGATGAAGAGGGGGGCGATGTTCTTGTAAATGTGGGTCTGGTGGATAAAGAAAATGCTGAGAAGAATGTGGAGTTGAAGAAGAAAAAGCCTGATTACAAAGCCTATGAAGAGGACGAGAGTGTGGATGACATGGTTACGGTAAGGATGAGAGTGTGGATGACATGGTTATGGTAAGGATGAGAGTGTGGATGACATGGTTACGGTAAGGATGAGTGTGGATGACATGGTTAGGGTAAGGATGAGAGTGTGGATGACATGGTTAGGGTAAGGATGAGAGTGGATGACATGGTTAGGGTAAGGATGAGAGAGTGGATGACATGGTTACGGTAAGGATGAGAGAGTGGATGACATGGTTACGGTAAGGATGAGAGAGTGGATGACATGGTTACGGTAAGGATGAGAGAGTGGATGACATGGTTACGGTAAGGACGATAGAGTGTGGATGACATGGTTACGGTAAGGATGAGAGTGTGGATGACATGGTTATGGTAAGGATGAGAGTGTGGATGACATGGTTAGGGTAAGGCATGAAGTGTCAACTTCGTTTTTCATTATTTCTGAAATACTTCTATGTCACTCTCACCGCTTAATTCAATCTCACTGTCCAATGTTCACCTCTGCAGTTCAAGCCGCGTACTGTGCTGGGCAAGTATGATGAGGAGATCGATGGAGAGAAGAAGAAGAGTTTCCGGCTGAGCAAAGGGGGCTGTGCTGAGGGGGAACGGGAACGGGAGCTCCAGACCATCAGGGAGACCCTGAGGAACCAGGCCCAGTCCTTGGAGATGCCTGTTCTCGCTATTGCCTCAGAGTACTACACACCCCAGGAGATGGTGAGGGCTGTGGGTAGGGGGTGCTCTGGAGAGGGCCTTGGAAGCTGTCCTTTGTATATGTTTGCTCTTGTCTCAGATGTACTGTTTGACTGTGTTTTCTTTTGAATATTAAGTCTGTGTGTGTGTTTTTGGAAAATTGTTCACACACACTGAGTTATTGTTAATTGTTGTCATTATTCACAGACAGGTTCTTACTTATTTTGTTATTATAGGTGGGCTTTAAGAAGACCAAGCAGCGCGTCAGGAAGATCAGGAAGAAGGAGAAGGCATTGCCTGATGAGCTCCAATTAGACGACACACGCAACACCGACTTTGGCTCCAGGTTTTGCTCCCATCAGCTTCAATATGAATGACAGAGTAGCCTTTCTTTTTTTTTTGACTGACTTTCTCTCTTCTTCAGGGCTCGGGGTCGGGGTCGCAAGCAGTTGGATGAGGAGGGCCAGGAAGGGGTGAAGGAGCGTGTCATCATACCGGGACTAGATGTACCCCAACAGTCAGATGACATCAGGATGGCGGACATGGACATCAGTGACGATGGTGAGGGAGACATCTGTTAGTGGTTTATTGATGAGCTAAATGCATGTCTGGTTCACTCATGCCTTGTTTACTTCAATATTATGACAACACTTACTCTTTATTTTTCCTTCAGAGAACTTCATCCCCCCCTGATCCGGCTGTGCTGGAGGAGGATGAGGCAGAGCAGGAGCTGCAAAAGCAGCTGGAGAAACAGCGAAAACTCAAACAGAAACAGCTGCTCAAAAACTCTGGGGAAAAGGTGTGAGCATTTTGTTCAGAGCTGTTCCTCTTTACGATGCTAGAATATCACTGTGGCCAAAGATCAGTATACTGGATAGGATCTTTCCTTTGACAATGGAAAACCGTAATATTGAGTGGATTACTAACAAATCTGTTGTGATATTTAATCACCAATAAAATGTTTAAACATTGTTCTCGCTCTCTTGGCCCTCAGGTGGCAGAGCAGGTCCGAGGGCTTGCAAGAGGGGACGACAGTGACAATGAAGAAGACAAGAACAACCTGAACATTGTGTTCAATGCCACCTCTGAGTTCTGCAGAACTCTGGGTGACATCCCTACCTACGGCCTGTCGGGAAACCGAGAGGACCAGGAGGACATCATGGTGGGTAGAGTGCAAGAGACAGGCTATAGCGAACTGTTCATTTAAAAAAACAATGTACCTCATTAGAATTGGCACATGACCACCTCATGAACAAGGAAGCGATTCCAATTGTATTCTAATGTGCTCAGTAAGGAGAATTGAAATAACCATGAGCTCTGTGTGTTTGCACTTGAACACTGGTTTGTCTCTTGTATAAACTGTATTCTTCTGTTGTAGGATTTCGAGCAGGAGGCGGAGAGAGATGGCGCTGGCGGTTCAGACTCCGACGGGGATGAGAATGTTGGCTGGAGCATCGTCAACGTGGATGAGGAACAGAAGCAGCCTGATGTGAGTCATCCTACTGCCCTGTAGTCTCGTGCATATTCCCATGCATTTACCAGTAGTGCTCATTTGGAGTCCTCTAGTAGGTAATATAGAGAATAACATACCATGACCCATAAGAATACGCAAAGCTTTTTCCCCCTGAACTACTGAAGTGAAAACGTGTCCGCTGGCTGTGCTTGACTTGCCTCTTACTTCTATCTTGTAGTTTGCCACAGCCTCGACCACCATCCTGGATGAAGAACCCATTGTCAACTCTGGGCTGGCTGCTGCCTTGGCGCTCTGCAAGAATAAGGGTAAGAGATTGGGGGTAGACGTCCCCACTTTGACAGTATTTGTTTAGAAAAGGACCGTAGTGTTTTTTATTTATTCCTCTCGTCTCCTATCTCCATAGTTTCGTTCATGCTCTCATATACTCTTCTTCTCTCCCTTAGGTCTCTTGGACACTCAAATGCAGAAGATATCCCGTGTCCGTGCGCCTACCGGTGCCCTGCCCAATGATAACTACAGCATTGAGGACAAGATGTGAGCTATCTTTACTTTTTGTGCTTATATGCAAGTTAAATAATCACCACTTTCTCACACACATTGCAAAAGTTACAACATAAATAAAATGGCATGTATTTAGTAATTTACCTTTTCTTTTGGGGCTCAAAGCCTGGGTTGCTCATGTGTAATGTATGAAAACCCGTTAGCCTCCATGGAATACTCTGTCCTTGTTTCTCCAACTCTAGGACGATAGATGACAAGTACAGTCGGAGGGAGGAATATAGAGGCTTCACCCAGGACTTCAAGGAGAAGGACGCCTACAAGCCAGATGTCAAGATTGAGTATGTGGATGAATCTGGACGGAAGCTCACTCCCAAAGAGGTACATTGTTATTTAAAATTCCCTTAAAATCATTGACATGTAGAATGATGATTTTTGTCAAATGTGTCAATTGCTGTTTTTAATCTAGGTAAATGGTGCTCATTGAGAATATTTCACGCTAGCCCTATTCATTCCTCTAGGCTTTCCGGCAGCTCTCACATCGGTTCCATGGGAAGGGGTCTGGCAAGATGAAGACTGAGAGGAGGATGAAAAAGCTGGAAGAGGAAGCGGTATGTCTAACTAAGCTCACTCAAAGATTATTATTTATTTTAACTGAAATCTGAACTTTTATTTTTTTATCTGATACTTTTCATCACATGGCTTTCAATTGAATGACACTATTTCCAGGCCTTACTAGAAAATTAATGTTGCAGGGCTTGCCCAATTTGAGTCCTTGAGGATATGACCTAGCAAGCTTCCAGTCTAGTCAGTGGTTTGACCGAGTATGTATTTAAATACCTCTCCCACCACGTGTCTCTTATCAGCTGCTGAAGAAGATGAGCAGTAGCGATACCCCTCTGGGAACTGTCGCTTTGCTTCAGGAGAAACAGAAGTCACAGAAAACCCCCTACATTGTTCTGAGTGGGAGTGGGAAGAGCATGAATGCGTGAGTAATTTATAAACCTCTTTATTTTTTCTTTCACCCTGTCTTGTATGTATTTCTAGTCTAATTACAGTGCCACTTTTTGTGATTGATTAAACCTGGGATGGGCAACTGGCATCCCCCTTTTTGTCGGGACTCAGTCTGGGTCTCAACTTACTGTTGAGAATATGAATAGTAGAATACACAAGGTGCAATTCAGCAGTTTCTCTGTCAGTCACTGACTGATACTCAATTTGCCCATGTCTGCAAACATTTTTTAAATTGTTAAATTAGTCTAGCGGCCAGTTATCTGAATTTTGTAGTACTCATGGTAAAATGACCAACCGGCGGGCCCCTGTTGATTCTGTTAGTCACCCCCACTCAGTTATATTAAAAACTGCAAACCTTTCTCTCCGCCCATGGCAAAATGTGTAAACGTGCAGGAAATGAACTCTAAAACAACTTTTTACAACAAAATGTCACTTGGGGCTCCCCAAAAGGCTGGCTGGCTGACTGTGTGAGTGTGGGAACGCAGACCCACGAGCCACTGCGGCCCCTCATGAGTTCTGATTGGGCTAAATGTACCCCCCCCCCCCCTTTTTTTTTTGTGGCCCCACCCCATCAGTTTCCCATCCGTGGATTACACAGAGCAGGGTTGCAAGTAACAGCTCAGGGTATTTCATATCAATGTTTTTAATTTTAAGGAGAATGTGAACTGAGTATGTACCTAGTTATTTGTCACACTGTCTGTTTCACTCTTAATATGCTTTATCTGTAATCCTCCTCTTTCCCCAGAAACAACATCACCAAATAAATGTGGTTGAGGAGGGATCTGACCAGTGAGGACGTGTGCCGTGCACCATTACACAGACACATACAGACAAACTGATGTTAAGTTTATTTTCCTTATTGAATAAAATCAAGTAGCGGCCTATTACTGTTGTGTGTGTAAAGAAAGTCGTTGTTGCTTTTGACCCTGGATTTATGTCTACAATGATTATAATTTGTTATTTTGCATACATTAAAGATTTGACATGACTTCGTCTGGTTTCTTTACAGATGTTTGCAGCATGTGAATGCTTGCAGTTGAAGGTACATATCTGACTAGTAGTGCTGAGCGATTAGTGCTTTTTGAGTTTGCATTTGGTTAGATTCTTTTTAAAAATCACGTTTTTCAGTTATTTTTATTTTTTACACATGCATTATGAAATGACATGTTTTGAGCTTCAAAATCCCCAAATAGTGAACATGCAATTGCCAATGTATTGCATTGTCTCTGTCAGGTCCATATAGGAGATTACTATAAAATACAATTATTTCAGTTGTGTATATTACTTAGTTTTATTTAATGACATAGGTTGTGTTTGTAAACTCAATCTGGAGCGTGCTCTGGGTTTACGTAAATTCAGAGCGTTCTGCTCTCGGAGCGCACACTGGACGCTCTGCCTGGGGAGTAGGGTTGACCTCACAGTGGCAATCAAGCGCCCAAGTTAACTGGCTAACGTTGGCTAGCTTGCTAGCTACTTCCAGACACATGAGAACCCAGTGGTGGAAAAAGTACCCAATTATCATACTTGAGTAAAAGTAGATACCTGAATAGAAAATTACTCAAGTGAAAGTCACCCAGTAAAATACTACTTGAATAAGTCAAATTATTTGATTTTAAATATACTTAAGTATCAAGAGTACATGTAATTGCAAAATATATACTTAATAAGTATCAAAAGTTAAAATCTCTTAATTCCTTATATTAAGCAAACCAAGCGGTGCCATTTTACTCGCCCTAGCAGAGATGGTTAGGCTATTTTCAAGTTATCCAGAGCATTGGTGACTAACTGCTGCTGGAAACAATTTAATTATACACTTTTACTGACACCGCCCATATTCAACGTGTGTAGAGCGTTTGAAAATTCATCAGTATTTCTGCACTCTGGCACACTCAGACGAGTGCTCTGGAGTCGGAGTAGATAGCCAGAGCGCATTTACGAATGCACCCTTTATAATAGTTTATTCCTTAAAGTCAACTCAATGCTTTATTTGGCTACGGTATAGGTAAACTTCTGACTTAAACTGTATTTTGTGATGTGCACCAGTCCCTCCTGCAGCAAAGCACCCCCACAACATGATGCTGCCACTCCCGTGCTTCACGGTTCGGCTTGCAAGCCTCCTCCTTTTTCCTCCTAATATAATGGTCATTATGGCCAAACAGTTCTATTTTTGTTTCATCAGACTAGAGGACATTTCTCAAAAAAGTATGATCTTTCTCCCCATGTGCAGTTGCAAACCATAGTCTGGCTTTTTTATGGAGGTTTTGTGAGGGCCAGTCAAGTTCTTCCACACGGATCTCGACAAACCATTTTTGTGTGGACCTCGCTTTGTGCATGGGGCATTGTCATGCTGAAACAGGAAAGGGCCTTCCCCAAACTGTTGCCACAATGTTGGAAGCACAGAATTGTTCAGAATGTCATTTAATGCTGTAGTGGTAAGATTTCCCGACACTGGTTCTGCCTGAACCATGAAAAACAGTCCCAGACCATTATTCCTCATCCAACTGACTTTACAGTATGCATTCAGGCAGGTAGTGTTGTACTGCCAGATGTTGAAGCGAGATTCATCATTCCAGAGAACACGTTTCCACTGCTCCGGAGTCCAATGGGGGGCGAGCTTTACACAGCCGGCGCTTGGCATTGCGCATGGTGATCTTAGACTTGTGTGCGGCTGCTCTGCCATGGAAACCCATTTCATTAAGCTCCCAAAAAACAGTTATTTTGCTGACGTTGCTTTGTGAGGCAGTTCTGAAATCTGTGAGTGTTGCAACCAAGGACAGACTATTTTTACACGCTACACGCTTCAGGACTCGATGGTTCCGTTCTGTGAGCTTGTGTGGCCTACCACTTCGCGGAATAAGCTGTTGTTGCTCCTAGACATTTCAACTTCACAATAACAACACCTACAGTTGACCGGGGCAGCGCTAGTAGGGCATACATTTGATGAACTGACTTGTTGGAAAGGTGACATACTATGCCGGTGCCATGTTGAAAGTCCCTGAGCTCTTCAGTACGGGCCGTTATACTGACAATGTTTGTCTATGGAGATTGCATGGCTGTGCGCTCAATTTTATACATCTGTCAGCAACGGGTGTGGCTGAAATATCTGAATCCCCTGATTTGAAGGGGTGTCCACTTTCGGACACCCCTTTTGGGCCTCACATTGGCCTCAGGAACTCATCATAGTATTTTTGTGCATTCAAATAGCCATCGATAAAATGCAATTGTGTTCGTTGTCCGTAGCTTATGCCTGCCCATACCATAACCCCACCTCCGAAATGGGAGACTCTATTATCAAAATGTTATGTCAGGGTAAGCCTACACAAAACAGCCCTTATTGTAAGTTTCTAAAATCCCCTATGGGCAGAATTAATGGTTGAAAAACAATTGGAACCATTTCCCTGTTTGACCGCTAGGTTTATGGGTATTGTGACACCACCACTGAGGGCCTCGACTGAACCTCAGTGATTCTTGAGCTTGGATACTGCTGTTGAACATCACGCAACGCTGGCAGCTGATGGCGATAGAGCTCGCCAGCTTGTAGTCCTAAAACCCGAAAATAAGTTGTCTCCGGTTTGTTCAGCCATCCCTATGCGTAAAATGAGTGGGGACATAATACGGTTTTGGAATAAACGCCTAAAATATGGTCTGAGGTTAGGAGATATTATGCTTTTTGTTCTATGAGATACCAGTTAACATGACCTTTATGAATTATGAAGCCTTTGATTTGTTTTTATTATTACTTAAATTCTTTAAAATTCACAAAGTGACCATTTGCTGATGAAGATTATCTCAAATAACAAAACGTATAAGATCTCCTAAACCTGTGTTTACCACAGACCTTATTTTCGGTGTTTATCCAAAACCGCCATTAATTTCCTCATAGACCGTCCAATGATCCATGGCGGAGTTTCTACAGACTAAAAGACGCAATTACTATGTAGTGTCGGAGGGGTAAAAGTGTATCCACAGTCTAAACCCAGAAGCGCAGCATCGTGAAACAGAATGGGTGGCGTTTTGGGTTGGAGAACTGAAAACAGTATTCTTAAATTGTTAATTTTCTCTAAATCTAAAGGCACAACCTAGATTCGAGCTAAAATCTTAACCAGTTGAATATGTTATCCAACCTCGTGGTAGTGACAAACTGACACGTTTTCATTTTCGTCAACAACAAAAAAATATAATCTGAAGAAGTAGGAACATCCGTGAAAATTGAGAAAACCTCGAAAAATAGCCCGCTGGAGGACGTTTGTGAATTACCAAGTATGCTCCCCAAAAGGCAAAAGGTTGAGATTTATTTGCTAAATGATTATTATAAATATATGTACATTATACAATATGGGAAAGTGGAAAATTAACATTTATGAAACATGTTTTAAATTTAACTTCATGAACTATAACAAGAAGTAACGGAAGCGGAAATAGCACAACGGACGGATAAGGAAGTGATATTGGAATTTGTGAAAACGTACATTGATCTCATACACAACCAGTGAGGTAGCTACCGTCTTCGTGGTTGGAAACGGGCACAACCCGTATACCTTCAGAAACAAGGTAATAAATCAACCTTGATCTTGCTTTGTTCAAGAGACACGATAAAAAAGTATGCTATTGTTTTAATGTTGTAAACGTCTACGCTTGATCTAAATCTCAAATTGGTGGCACAGGAGAAGACCGCGGTGCAGGTTAACGTTAGGTAGCTTGTTGGCACACGATCAGTTTTACATGATTAAACATTTAATAGCCATGCGAGTTTCGATTTAAATTGTGATCCAAACATTTGCGTAACTAGAAGCTAGTTATTTCGGACTGTTTTTATCACACCCATTTGTTAGCCAGCTATGCTAGCTGCCTGTGTTTTGCTTGCTAGTTAACTAGCTAACTCTTTGTTCGGCGCGCAGTTTGACTTTCAAAAATGTGCGCATGCTGACTATTTAGCAAACTAGCAATATAGCTGTGCATGCGTTTAATTAGATATTGATCCTGGGCCCGGTGTTTCCCATAACCATCGTATAACCATAGTTATTAACGTTGCACTTAAACGCTCGGAATCTAACGCTTGTTTCAGACCACTCGGAGAACAGCTGTCATTAGATGTGTTTTTTTTTTGTTGTTGCCTTGCTGCGCCACATTACGTACAGATCTCCGCTAAACAGCACAATATTGGACTGAAGGAGCAGGGGCCGGTTCCAGGCATAAGCTGTCACTTAAAAGCGTCCTCATGCTTCCCAGTCAGAACAGTCGGGTTTAAAGACTGTTGGCATCCAATGTTAATGGTGCATTACCGCCACCAACTCAAAAAAAATGCGGGAAAGGGGGACAACGACATCATACAAAAACCCATCCCACTTATTCATTCACAGTCCACTCCCAAATACATCCCTACGGCAGCAGGCTATCCCAAAAGCTCTTACAGGGTATCTCATGAATCCTAACATTATATGAGAAGCGAGAGACTCTTCATCAAAGTCCATTAGCATGGAAGAGGTGAATGTCTTTTCTCCATCCACCATACAGGTCAGTTGATGTGCACCAACCACTCCCATCAATGTCTTTAGTAATATCCTCTGCCTTGTTTCCTTGTGCCACCCCAAATACCCCCCTTAATAGGTGCCCAGCAATGAAAAATCCATACAGGAAACATTCCACTCCGATATCTTTGAGACTTAACACTTCTGCTCTGCGGACACACAAAATTAAGACGACCACTTGTGACTCACCGACTACACTTTCCTTCAACACATTCCAGATTTCCCAAGTAGCATTGATCCAAAATCACTACTCAGACTAAAGACTAGTCTAATGGTTTCCAATTTTCTACCACAGATTTACTTCTTGTGTTCGCCATTCATTCTCCCTTTCGGTACTATTAGCTACACCCGACTCACTTGCCGTTTCAAACTAAATCGGTTCCTGTCTTCTCCACGATCAACGTCTTCTAGCCAAAACAGTTCGGAGGAGTTTGTGCATCTATGTGGCATGTTTTTGGACTTCAGTAAGGGTTTTTTGCACTGTTCGGGCACTTCTTGGGGTAAGCTTAAGCCTATACCTCTAAATCAGGGATTAGTCAACAGTAGGGATTCTTAAGTCAGTCGTTCAATGAGAGTTGACTCTTCATGACTTTTTTGAGACATACTTCATCTTAGATGTAAAATTGCATGACAAAGATCCTCTGCAAAAAAACTCAAATGTCATTCATTTTGAAGTATCTTAGATTAATTGTAATTTGAGTTGGTGTATACTGGCTACAGGATTTCAATGAATAAATGGGACTATTGCTGCTTTTTCCCCTTGTTTTCAAGCGAAGGTTTTATGGGAGTATGCGAGCACACTCGTTCAGTTCAGCTGAAACATGCTGACGTCTCAATCTCCACACAATATCCCATAATGGCACAGCAAAAACAGGTTCTTTTTTTGTGCTAATTTCTTAATTTATGGATCATTGGGACGCTAGCGTCTCACCTAGACAACATCCTGTGAAATTGCAGAGCGAGAAATTCAAATTACAGAAATACAAGTGTCATACATCATTTAAAAGCTTAAATTCGAGTTAATCCAGCCGCCTTGTCTGATTTCAAAATGGCTTTACGGTGAAAGCACACCATGCGATTATCTGAGGACAGTGATCCCCGCACACACAAGCGTTATACATTTTCCAACCAAGCAGAGGTGTCACGAGAGTCAGAAATGGCGATTAAAATAAATCACTTACCTTTGAAGCTCTTCATCTAGTTGCAATCACAAGGGTCCCAGCTACATAACAAATGGTCCTTTTGTTCGATCAAGTCC
Source organism: Oncorhynchus gorbuscha (assembly GCF_021184085.1). Lineage (NCBI taxonomy): Eukaryota > Metazoa > Chordata > Actinopteri > Salmoniformes > Salmonidae > Oncorhynchus > Oncorhynchus gorbuscha. The sequence continues at coordinate 25,364,152 of NC_060192.1, forward strand.
TTCTTTATATCCCAAAAAAGTCATTTTCATTGGTGCTCTAGACTCAGTAATCCACCAGTTTCCCTCGTTCAAAATGCAAACAAATGAATCCCGTAAGTTATCAATAAACTTCTTCCAAACATATCAAACAACTTTCCTAATCAATCCTCAGGTACCCTAATATGTAAATAAACAATCAAAGTTAAGACGGATAATACCGGAGATAAATAATGAAGTACTCGCACTCACCGGAACACGCAACAAACACTACAGCAAAAATGGGAACCGCTTAATTAATAAAACTACAAATTCTAGCTCTTTTTTTTTGGAAATGCCTGAAACTCTTTCTAAAGACTTGACATCTATGCTATTGATAGCCATAGCATTCAAGGCTGAATTCTTTTTTTCTGGATGGATTGTCCTTGCTTTTCGCCTGCCATATCAGTTCTGTTATACTCAGACATTATTTTAACAGTTTTGGAAACTCTTAGTGTTTTCTATTCAATGCTACCAATTATATGCATATCCTAGCTTCTGGGCCTGAGTAATAGGCAGTTTACTTTCGGCACCTCATTCATCCAAACTTCCAAATACTGCCCCCAAGCCCAAAGAAGTTAAATAAAACAACGTTTACATAAGTATTCAGACCCTTTACTCAGCATTTTGAAGCACATTTGGCAGCAATTACAGCCTTGAGCCGTCTTGGTTATGTATTTGAGTTTCTCCCATTCTTCTCTGCAGAGCCTCTCAAGCTCTGTCAGGTTGGATTGGGAATGTCGCTGCACAGCTATTTTCAGGTGTCTCCAGAGATGTTCAAGTCCGGGCTCTGGCTACTCCTGCATTGTCTTGGCTGTGTGCTTAGGGTCATTGTCCTGTTGGAAGGTGAACCTTTGCTACAGTCTGAGGTCCTGAGCGCTCTGGAGCAGGTTTTCATCAAGTTCTCTCTGTAATTTGCTCCGTTCATCTTTTACCTGATCCTGACTAGTCGCCCAGTCCCTGCCGCTGAAAAACAGTCCCACAGCATGATGCTGTCACGAAAGCTACAATGTAGGGATGGTGCCAGGTTTCCTCCAGATGTGACGGTTGGCATTCAGGCCAAATAATTCAATCTTGGTTTCGTCAGACCAGAGAACCTTATTCTTCATGGTCTGAGAGTCCTTTAGGTGGCTTTTGGCGAACTCCAAGCGGGCTGTCATGTGCGTTTCACCGAGGAGTGGCTTCTGTCTGGCCACTACCATAAAGGCCTGATTGGTGGGGTGCTGCAGATGTTGTCCTTCTGGAAGGTTCCATCTCCACAGAGGAACTCTGGAGCTCTGTCAGTGACCATTGGGTTCTTTGGCCTTGGTCAGGTAGGTGACCTTCCCCGATTGATCAGTTTGGCCGGGTGGCCAGCTCTAGGAAGAGTCTTGGCGGTTCTAGATTTCTTCCATGTAAGAAAGGGGGCCACTGTGTTCTTGGGGACCTTCAATGCTGCAGAATTGTTTTTGGTACCCTTCCCCAGATCTGTGCCTCGGCACAATCCTGTCTCGGAGCTCTACGGACAATTCCTTTGACTTCCTGGCTTGGTTTTTGCTCTGATGTGCACTGTCAACTGTGGGACCTTATATAGACGTGTGTGCCTTTGCAAATCATGTCCAAACAACTTTACCACAGGTGCCTCAAGTTGTAGAAATGATCAAGGATGATCAATGGAAACAGGATGCACCTGAGCTCACTTTGAGTGTCATAGCAAAGGGTGTAAATACTTAAGGTATTTCTGTTTTTATTTTTATAAATTTGCAAGCATTCCTAAAGCAAAAAAGTTTTGCCATTATGGGTATTGTGTGTAGATTAAACTCTGGATTCAACATGGCGAATGACAACTTAGAGCATCGATTTGACCGAGGAAGGTACTTCTGTACCTCACATTGCGATTCTAGCCACGCATTATATAAATGCCAATTCATGTTGGGAGATTGCGGAGACGCTGGAGTCCGACCCAACCACTAGTTTGAAAAAGTGGGGTAGGGTCCGCGACAAGTTCGTCAAGACAAAGAAAAGAGAGGGCTGCGGTGGAAAAAGGCTATTCCAGAAATGTTGCTGCTGGCTTGTTTGGCACGTGGAGTATGAGAAGACTGAAAGCAACATGCCGTCTTCACCAAAGAATGAGGTATGTTGTCTTTTATATTGTAGTCGATGAAAAGAGTAGCTAACAATAGCTAGCTACTTGGCTGGCTAGTGGCTAGCTAGCTTAGCTGCATACTGTACGTGTGCAGAGGAAGCAAGCCAACCAACTAAACTAAAGATGTATATATTTACTACTTTTGATCAAACATTTTGTCATAAAGAAAATCATAAGCTTCCCACATTGGTAACACAAGTTAAAGTTTGCAGGGTCCAGCAAGTAAATTTTTCTAATGTTTGAGCAGAGTTGAGTAGCCAGGCCAGGCCTACTTAGCTCAAACCTTTGCAACATATGATCAATTGTAGTCTCTGTTAATGATTTTAGGCTGTTCATTTTGGATGGTTTGGATATGTACTGAATAACCCTCAACTTTTTTTCTTTCTTTGACAAGGCTCAAACATCAGTGAATGGAGACAGCACCTGGTTTTGTTCTCTGTGCCCAAGCACTACCTCAGTACTGGGGACAGACTTTTCATTTTCCCCTGCACTAAGCTGCAGTGTAAAATTAGAAGCCATCTCCATGCAGGACCCGGGAATCTCTATCCTGGGCTCACCTCCAATACCTATTCCACTGGCTTGCTCCTCACTGATGCCACAGAGCAGTAGCAGGGGTGTGAGAAGGGAGAAAAGAGCTGCAGCCCCTTGACACATCGTCTGAGACCAGCCACCTTGACACCTGATGGAACAGGAGTATTTTTGTCTGTAGTTTTTCAATTGACTGATTTTTATATGAACAGTAAAGTCAGTAAAATCTTTAATTGTTGCGTTTAATTTTTGTTCAGTATAGAAACAAAATACACATTTCCAGGAACCATAAACTAAGTTAAATGGATTCCAACATTTAAGGGCGCATGAGGTTCTCATGTAGGGGGAAAGCTGCGTCTCCCAGGAAAACAAGGACTTGGCGTTGTGGTACCTGACAAGACAGCTGCTGGTAAATTGAGGGTCTTCGGTGGCAATTTGTACCCAAAAAGAACTCTTGAAACACTCCACCATAGCTCTCTAGGCCTTATGCCCCTACATCCACCACTGTGAACCAGTAGCAGGCATCTTCTGTCTCTGTATCTCACCTATTCATATGTATTGCTAGGTACATAAATGTAGTAGATCCTGGGCAATTCACACAAGTTTAATTTTGTCACCAGTCAAGTGTCTCTACACTTTTTAAAATTCTCCCACACGTCTTTCTTGTTTGGCCATAGATGGCTATTACCAGCTCTTCGCCCTCTACTGTCCTAGAGTAATATTGACAATTGTTTTTATTTTTCAAACAAATGTCTTTTTAGGTAGCATGCGGGTGCACTCATTCAGTTTGCCTAGTCGCCAGTCGAACTGAAGCATGCTGACGCATTTAGGGCCCCCGGACGCTATGAGATCCTGCTAGGAACTCTGTCTGGGTCTCAATTTGGTTGTGCATCACCAGTTGCTCTCACGGACAGTCACTCAATTATCCATGTCAGCTAACAATTTTTGGATTGGCAGTTAGTCTAACCAGCTATCTAAACTTGTAGTAATCATTGCCAAATACCGACCGGGCACATGCCCAGGGGTCCGGACCTCCATCCCCCCCCCCCCCCATCTTATTAATATGTCATGGCAAAATGTATAAAATTGCAGGAAATTAGCTTTAATACTGCACAAAAATTAACTCAAATGTTTTGACGTGGTAGAAACTCTAAACTTAAACAAAGTTGATCACAAACACGAAGTTGCCAATGTCTTTGCAATTGATACAAACAAGCGGCGTATAATAATTTGTGCCGATTCGGTGCGTTGGGTAAGCATTTAAATAAGCCGCTTCAATATTTACAACCGTAGGTGGGAGATAACCCCCTAGGAGCTGATCTGTCATCAGTATTGTGAAATAATGCTAAGGTAAGATTTGAATGGAGAAGGTTGATCCAAGAGCAGCACTCCCTTTCATTCGATCCTATCATTATCGACACATGCTCCAACAAAACACTTAGAGATCGTTCTCTCTGGGTGGTGTGTCGTGGTAATTTCCTGTATTACTAAATGAGGAGAGTTTACAAACCACACACAAGTTATATTTTCAACTTCATCTTTAATCAAATGAGCTTCACCATAGCCCTTTGACTCTCAGATCAATTTAGTGTGTCTAAATGAATTCTGAGTCCCAACATAACGGCAACTGATCTTTTATAGCAAAGATCCACCCCTCTCAATTTACATGACAAACCACAGATCTCAGAAACTCTTCACAAAGGGCCTTTTACTTAAGGAGTATCCCATAGCCAGATAGCATTAGCTATAAATTATCGTTCAGTTTGGTCTCTAAAACGATATTCTAATCTCGTTCCTGGTACTTCATAGTGAGGTAATGTTTTGGTACAATCTGGAATGCTCTTTAGGCTTTATTGGCCAAAGAGATCGTAAATCTCCTCTGTCAGTGCTATCTTAGAGGCCCATCCTCAGTGGAACACTGAAAACACAATAGTCGACAGATTCTATTCTGTCGACTAAAACAACCATTCTAATGCAATACAAAGATTATAAAATAATCTTACAAGCACTATAACATAATCTTGCAATTTTCCACGACATCTCCCCATCACATGGTTTAACAGATACAGTCACATATGAAAAAAAGTTCAAATCTGACTTCTCCCTTTCTGATAATCTGCATATTAACAGACATGTAAAAGACAAGCCAGACCTCTCCCCTCTCTGGGCCCCAAGTGACTTTTCTCTAGAGAAGAAAGGAAAATGCAACTGCCGGCAGTATAGTCCAAAAAAAGACATCCTAATGACAAGTATTTCACATAAGCATATTATGAAAGTAAATAAAACATCTTATTTATCTATGTTACCGAACTAATTCTGATTAAGCTATGACAGGTGTTATGGGTAACATGGAAAGATTTTGGTTTCAATTTTTTTAGTTGATAATGTCACTTTGGGGTCATAGGGCACTCCAGTCCCAAATACTGTGTGTTCTAAACAAATTGTGACACTGAATCATGTTTACCTGATGTATCCTGTTGGATACAGCTACACCAAATATGATTGTTTCCTCTTTCTATGGTTAGACCATATTGGTGTAGATAAATTGTGTGCCTCTGCCTCAACGTTTTCAAATAAAAAAATGTGAAATAATAACCAAACACTTTAGTAAATTGCTTCATTTTCTATTCAGTGTCCTGTGTGAAGGTACTTAAGGTGTTCACTGACTGAAAGCAGGCATGTCGTCAACATCCCAGAAACACAAAGAGTTTGTGGCAGAACCCATGGGGGAGAAGCCAGTCAATGCACTTGCTGGCATTGGAGAGGTGCTTGGCAAGAGACTGGAGGAGAAGGGCTTCGACAAGGTGATGCAGAGTTTTTACTTAACTTTTTGTTGGAACTTTCATAATGGAACGTTGTTTTGTGAATTTCTACATTTTAGTCACGTCATAGTAAGTACAGCAAAGTGAAGAGGACAATGCAGTTGTGCAACTTTTACCTAGTGTTTTAAGTTGGTGTATTGTCATTCATGTTCATTTTCACTTTTCCTACTCCGTTCTCATTTGCATACATCTACAGGCTTACGTGGTCCTGGGTCAGTTCCTGGTGCTGAAGAAGGATGAGGAACTATTCCGGGACTGGCTGAAAGACTCATGCGGGGCCAATGTCAAACAGCAGGGTGATTGCTATGGCTGTCTGCGTGAATGGTGCGATTCCTTCCTGTAGAGAAGGTTTTGTTTTTTTCCATTTTATATAACGTTTTCCCAAACATCTATTTACTTCTGGTCTCACATTAAATTTCACTTCATATGGGAACACTGCACATGAGGCAGTTGCGCAAAGTCATACATTGGAACACCTGGTTATTTTATTCGAGTCACAATTCAGAGACCTATGGATGCTTAAATTAGTAAGACATACTTTGCTGCAGTCATCCATGAGGTTGTTTCACCCAACTGTGTAGATCTGTAATCCTGACCTTTCCTATGATTAATATCTTTGGCTGTACAGAAGCCTTGGGGATGAGTTAATTTGTTTTCCTGCACTTTATATTTAAATTTTGTTCTGTCAAATAACCACTTTTTATAATTACTATCCCTTCATAAATGTATAACTAATGCTTGTACTTATCTCCAACTCTCTGACAGTTTGCCCCTGCATTTAGTTAAATGAACTTGTCGCTAAATTAATGAATAGCATTTTAAACCATTTGACACCACATGGCTTTGACATCTATAAGATGTTGCACTGTTAATTTTACATCTGAGTTTACAGGAGACCGTTTTAAGATGTACATTTGTAATAGCCCCATGTTATCTTATGTGTTTGTTTTAAGAGATGTTGAAGCGATGCCTTAACGTTGTAATGCTAAAGCAACATTTATCTGCATTGTACCTTGACTTGTGGAGCAGTGCATGCGGATTAAGAAGCTAGCTACTACAAATCACCTCATTTTCAAACTTCACACAAATGAAAGCCTGAAGTAAAACCACAGTAAGTAGCACTTTTTCAGGAATTCATTTATGAGCATACTTGTGTTGCTCTCTGTTTAATCGTTGAAGGATGGTTTTACTGAAACACTGGTTCATGTTTTTGCATATTGACAGTGAAAGCATGTTAGTTTTTTTCTTTTCTTTTGAAATAAGCAACTGCAAGATCTGGACAATTCTGACTTTTTGAAGAATAAAAAACAAAATTACATGCACAAATAATTTTGTTTTTAATTTTTGTCTTTGATTCCCAAGTCCCCTTTTATTCAAAGCTCTTAATTTGTTTTGGTAAGAAATATTGACAGTAAAGGTTTCAGTAACACTGATCTAAAAATAGTCATAACATTTCTGAACTTGATCAGATAAGCAACCTAAAAACCTGGTCTTGAAAAAATACCAAAAATACCAAATTGCTGTTATGTATTTATTAAATGTACTGCTTATTTTTGTTAATGCCATATAGCCTTAGACATCCACTTGACAAATTAAACCACTTATTTATCAAAACAACATTGATCATTGAATTTGGAAACCCGTCATTATAGACCCCTGATCTTAAGGTGGCTGACCACCTCTTGTACATACAGAGCCAGTGGAATTATTTGGATTAGTGTGCATTTACTTGTCCTCATACTGTCCTACTGGTCCACAGTGGCGCCTACACCTCACGCACATTTCTGCAACAGCTTAAACTGACATACAGGACTTTCAAGACATCACACACAATTTATTTTATTTTTTAACAAACTCAGATTAGGCAATGACTAGTGTGTATTAAAATGATAACAATTTATGTGTAGTTGTCACCCCTCCATCTACTTGAAAAATGAGCAAGGACTATGAGCTGTTTTACATTTTGTATGTATATCCACTTTTATGTTGTGCTACAGTTCATGATTCTATAAGCTTCAATGTGTTTTAGGTATGTTTACGCATAACTCCAAATATATTTTAATGGTTTATGTAGATCTAAATGTAAATTTTGGTTGAATTAGTCTTGATTTTACTTAGGAGGATATGTACATCTGCAGCCTTTCATAAGACAAAGCAGGCTACATGAATAAGTTATATTTAGCTTTGTGTATGTGGTGAATGCATGTACATACACTGAGTATACAAAACATTAAGAACACCTGCTCTTTCCATGACAGACTGACCAGGTGAAGGCTATGATCCCATGTTGATGTCACTTGTTAAATCCGTGTGTAGATGAAGGGGATGAGACTGTTTAATGAGATAATTGAGACATAGATTGTGTATGTATGCCATTTAGAAGGTCAAAGGGCAAGACAAAAAGTGCCTTTGAACTGGATATGGTAGTAGGTGCCATGCACACCAGTTTGTGTCAAGAACTGCAATGCTGTTGGGTTTTTCACGCTCAACAGTTTTGTGTGTGTATTAAGAGTGGTCCACTATCCGAAGGACATCAAACCAACTTGACACAACTCTGGAAAGCATTGTAGTCAACATGGGAGAATGCTTTCGACACCTTGTAGAGTCCATGCCCTGACGAATTAAGGCTGTTCTGGGTGCAGGGGGTGGGTGCGTGCAACTCAATATTAGGAGATGTTCCTAATGTTTGGTATACTCAGTGCACGTTATGTTCTATCTGGACAGTATTTTTCCCAACCATCCTGTGGTTTGTCTCAAAGGAGTGCACAGAAGAACTTCTTCTCCCTGAATGGGTTCTCCGAGGTGGGCACAGGGGTGATGAGGGGGTCCTCAATAGCGTGGGCATCACAGTATGCCATCAGGTCTGCAGCTGCCTTTGATACCTGAGGATGGCAAGTAGTGGGAATCAAGACTGGAAATGAGGGTGTGGATATTTAGCGGAGACTTACCAAGGCGCGTACAATGTTTCAATGGACCTGATGCCTCTGGCAAGGCTTACCTTGATCCTGCAGAAACTGGCTTCAATCTTCAATTGCTCCACCAGCTTCCTGGCTTGGCCGACACTCATGGTGCTGTTCACTGGGGTGTCTCCTTTCATCCTGTCAAGAGAGCCAATGAAACATATGGCGCATGAGTCACACTAACACATTCAATCATTTTATTTTAGAAAAAAATACCACTGACAGCTGGAAAGGCAGATGTACAGCGTGCTGTATTGCATGACATTAAACAATTTCACTGTATTCGTTCTAGGTAACTTACATTTGTATGGATTCTTATTCATGAAAATATACACTGAGTATATAAACATTAAGAACACCTGCTCTTTCCATGACAAACTGACCAGGTGAATCCAAGTGAAAGCGACAGTATATGATCTGTTATTGATGTCACTTGTTAAATCCACTTCAATCAGTGTAGATGAAGGGGAGAAGAATGTTAAAGAAGGATTTTTAAGCCTTGAGACAATTGCGACATAGACTGTGTATGTGTGCCATTCAGAGGATGGATGGGCACGAGACAAAATCTAAGTGCATTTTTGTGTCAAGAACTGCAACGCTGTTGAGTTTTTCATGCTCAACAGTTTCCTGTGTGTATCAAGAATGATCCACCACTCAAAGCTAATCGAGCCAACTTGGCACAACTCTGGAAAGCATTGGCGTCAACATGGGGCCAACAACTCAATATTAGGAAGGTGTTCCTAATGTTTGGTATACTCAGTGTACATTTTTATGAATCACTGACTGCATCCAATTTCATCCTCTCCTAAATTTGACACACTTATTTTTTTTCAGCTCATTCACTTCAATCTTCCTCTGCTCTCCTCCTTCCCCTCCTCTGTCTGTCTGTCTCTATCTCTAGGGACCAATGGTGTAATTTACTACTTACTTGTTAAAAGCTCTCTGCCAAAGAAAAACTATATCTCACCTTGATATAAAAACATATTTAAGCTATAGCACCATTTATACTGTATACATTGATTATATGGACAATTTATTTGCTTTACGGATATTCAGCTTGTTAGTTAAAATGTTTTTATGCACTGGCTAGAAGAGAAGTACAATACACTTATGTCCAGAGGCCAGGTATGATTTTCTCTACCATACCATGCCACTCTAACTGTATTCTATGAATAACATAAAAGTGGTTACATTCTAATAAATTCCATCATCAGTATGTCTCTTAAGTGTTGAAGCACTTAAGAGACATTATGATATTCAATGGCAGACATAAATCTCTAGAGCTTGTAGAAGGTATAGGAGAAAACACTTGCTGAAAACGAATAGTTTTAGATCAGGCTAATAGTATGATAAAGACACATTTTGTAAATCTATTGGATATGGTCAGCTTTTTATGGGACCTCGTTTGATGGGAGCACACTATTTGAATGGCTGAAGCAACCAAAAAACTGGGAGAAATGCACAGATATATACACTTCCCTCAGCACACAGATACACCCAATGTGAGTGAATATCATCAAATCACATCAAATATGCAAGGGATATAAAGCAAACCACTGCCTGCTTAATACAAATTCAGTTGAACTGACAGCATACAGAGAAGGTTCAAGAGAAAATAAATAATGAATGGACAAGAAGTGTGAGGAGAAATGGATAACCGGAGAAAGAGAGAGAAGCAACAAGACCAGTCCATATAGGAGTCTATTTCTACCATTCTGGTCCTCTCTCTTCCCTCTTAATATTCCTTTCCTTCTCCCTTACCCTTGTTGTATTCCTCTTCAGGTGCTTTCTCTCCCTCCTCTTCTCTCCCTCTCGCTCTCTCACCCTCTATCTGCCTGTGTTTGTGATTTTAGTGTAGCTGAACCCCACCCCTCATAGACAGTGTATGCTACACTGTTCTGTACAGTCCAGTGCACTGCAATTCTGCTACGATGAACATCAGACTCCTGGTACATGCATAAGAACCCCCTCTGCAGTGAGTGGAACCTTCCAGGCAAAGGGAGGAAGGCTCCATTGGAATCGTTTTTCTTCTGAGAGCTGGATCATACCATCCTTACATGAAAATAGAGGGTAATTAGGCAGATATGGAATCTCACAAAATAATTCCTTGTCATAAGAAAATATGAACATGCAGTTTTATGTTGTGTGTCCAAAGGGAAGATACAATGTTCTATCTTTGATATGCACTGTTGGAATTTAAATTATGTTTGTTATTTGCATCAGTTACCCCCCTCTCTCTCTCCTCTGTTGCCATGGGAACTGCTGCAGTCTCTAGTTCCTTGTCTTTTACATTCTGTCATCATACTGACCTCAATGGTTTCTCCCACCTTGGCAAGATACAGTATCTTTGTAGTCCCGCAAACCATTACTGCCCATCACTTGCCCCCTCTCGTCTCCACTCTCTCTCCCTTCCCCCATCATGCCCTCTAATGTTACAGTCTCTCTCTCTTCTCTCTCTCCAGACATCTTGATTTAAACTGGAGAGGATAGAATAAGTGAAAAAATACAATGACATGCTAATAACATGGATAAAATCTCTTATCATAATGGGAAATTCAGTTGAATCATTTTGAGTAATTATGAACAAATTAATAATAATTTATTTCTACAATAGGAAGCAATGAGATTGTAGCATAGACTGGTTTTGACCACATAATTTCCCCTTTTCAAATCTATGCTATTTATCTTGTTTAAAAAAATGTCTACACCAATCTCCATGGATAAAACCTTTCATAGTCACAGATGGAGGTTTGACATCATGTTCTTCTCAATGTCAACCTCTATGTGCACCCTTTACTTATGAACGCGTTGCTTTGCTCTTGAAGTTTGTTCTGTCGTCCGTATCGTAGTTACAGGTTTCCTGTAGTTTTTTTTCTTTAGGAAGTAGCTAGCTAGATAGAGTAAATATAATTGTGTATGTCCATAACTATTGTAAGACTTTTTAATTTTAATGATCACAATTACGTGCATGTTAATTGTTAATATATAGTGCCTCAGCTTTACTATAGACGAAAATGTGAGTATGGGTAGTTTTGCAATTTTGGATACATTCTAGCGAAGCACTTGCACCACTTGTCTTGGGCGAGTTAGCCAGTTGTTAGCATGTTGCTAGCTAGTTAGCTAACGTTAGCTTGATACCTTTGCAGGTGTTCAGCTCAAATGACGGTAACTAGCAATGGCATTCATCGTCATTTTGAAATGTCGTTGTCATCCTCAATGTTTTAGCTAGCTAGCAGCAGATGAGACTTCTATTAATGTTATTAAGGTAAAATGGCTCAGGCCAGCAGCATAGCTAACTAACGTGAGGAGGCTGGCTGTATTATTTTTGTTGGGTCATTGATAGATTAAATCCTTGAACCTTTTACAGATTACTCTGACATACGTATCTCTAATTGTTATCTTACGTTTCCGTTGGCAGTAAAGAAAAAACTCGTAAAACACATTGTTTGAGACTCTAGAAATAGTTTATTGTGAATGATGTAGATTTGAATGGTGCCTTTGAATTCAGTATTCATCTGCATTAAAGTCTCAATGCTTTTCTCTTCTATTTTACAGCTTGCTACAGAAATATTAAAGGCCCAGTCAACAGCTCATTATCAGATATGACCCGCAGTAGACAAAGATAACGTTAATTAGCTAAGTAATTAATGTCATATTAATTAAGGGCATGTGGAATAATATATATATATTTGTCACAAGGGGTTTTCTTCAGGATGAGCAGGCCAATGTTGGAATTGTTAAGTGGGCTTCCTCCAATTAACAGGGAGCCATAACCCTCAAAAGAAAAGCTATTTTTTCCAAGGAAGCAGAGAGCGGGGCATTTGGCAGGAGCCACAGGAATAGGGCAGTGAAATTCCAGGGAGTGGTGTGGAACGTCAGGACCAGAGTCAGGAAGATTCAGTGCTAGGTCAGTCACCATGGGTGGTGTAACGGGACCAGTTTTCCTGTGGCTACAGGATGTGTTAGGGGTAACTCTCCTCAGAGCCCGCAGGACTCTACTGCAGGCTGCCATCCTCTCCTGCGTTCTAGTGCTGCTGGTCTGGGTGGCCATCTTCCTCTATGGCAGCTTCTACTACTCCTATATGCCCACCGTCAGCTTTTCTACACCAGTCCACTACCACTACAGGTACCAAGAGACATTGAAAGTTTGTTTTGTGCCTTTTTGTCTTCAAACTTGAAGTTAAATCCACTCTTTAGTCTCCTTTCACTCACCTTTTGAATGGTTTATTTAAAAAGTTATATAATTGCTTTTGCATGAGCATTTAGCTACACTTAACAAAATACTCATATGCTGTTGCACCTGATTTTTGTTTTGAGCTATTAGTACCATGACAAGGTAAAACGTGGAGGCCCATAACATGTCACACTTTTTTTCCTGACCACTATTTGTTCTAGTACCGATTGTGATGCTTCCAATTCAGTCCTCTGCTCTTTTCCCATGGCTAACATCTCGCTGCTAAAGAATGGCAAAGACCAGGTATGCTCTTCACATATTAACCATTATTTTCCTCACCCCCTCTATCCTGAGCTAGATGCTAATATAATTTTAATATGCAAAGAAATTATCGCTGTAGGCAGGTATGCTCACTGTCTCTCTTACAGTATTCTACCCCTCATTGTCTTTCCTAGGTTATGATTTATGGTCAGCCATATCGAATCTCTTTAGAGTTGGAAATGCCTGAGTCGCCAGTCAACGAACATCTTGGCATGTTCATGATTAAGATGTCTTGCTACACCAAGGACGGCCAGACAGTTGCAGTTGTGGCGCGCTCTGTGAGTGATACAGTGCTATGTTGATTCTGTTTGGCCTCCTACTACACCAATTTCTCTTCTGAGCCTCTCCAAACATTTCAGTGCCAGTTTGTGCCATGTCGCACATAACTGGATTCTCGACATAGCTCACTGTAATACATCTACTACTGTGCATACCATTCTTAGTATATCGTTTTGGTATATAAACGCATAGATTGCATTTGGATTACTGAGTGTTATTTGGGTTGTTAATTGGATTTGTTCTGACGTTTAAGATTTCCTGTTTCTAGTTTTTGATTATTATTTGTGTACGTGTTTGACATTTAGGCTGCACTGTTAGGAGCTAGTAACACAAGCATTTCCCTGCACCCGCTATTACGTCTGCTAAACTGTGTACGCGACCAATACACTTTGATTTGATTCCTTGAGTTTCCTCCAACATAATATTTCCTCTCTTACTTTACAATGTTAGAAATAAACATGGACATTTTTGTTATTTGATGATTGTGTGGCCCTCTGACGGTGACTGATGTATTTTCTCTACCAGGCTATGCTGCACTACCGATCTGGTCTCCTCCAGACATTGAATACTCTACTGTTCTCTCCTCTCCTGCTGACTGGGATGACGGAGCAGAAGCAGCTCGTTGAGGTTGAGCTCTTCTCAGACTACAAGGCCAATTCTGTAAGTGCTATTTGTGGTTGCCTGTACTTATCAAATCCATTTCCTCTCCCACAGAGCGTGCACTTAGTTCCTGTCACGCTCTCTGCACTGGGCCTGCTCAATGAGTCAGATTGTCGTGATCTTGTGATCATCATTATTAGCATGTTATCGGAATCATTACATTTTTATCTGATGTAATTCGATTTACCAAGCATATTTCCCTTTCAGCAGCATTTGATGTTCATGTGCTTTCAATTAAAAGTACTTGGACAGAACTCATTTATTTAGAAGCAGTCCAGACAAATACAACCTGAGTAAAATGTACTCTTTCAAAGTGAAAATGAGTTTTAATAACTTGAAAGCCAGACCACCTAGTCTCGCATTTGTTCAATTCTGCAAGACTGGCCAAGTCAGACTAATCTTTTTTAGGTAATAAGGTCCAAATATTTTTCTCACTACAGTATCAACCCACTGTTGGTGCGGTCATTGAGATCCAGTCTCGGCGTGTGCAAATCTATTCAGCTCAGCTCAGGATCCATGCTTTCTTCACTGGTATCAGGTATAGACCTCCCGATCGTATCAATTATTTTGGTTTCAAATCCAGATTATTTGATGCCAATAAGCCGAATACATAAATGCCATTCGTTTTTTGACTGTTGTGTATTCCGTTCTTTTGTTTTCATCCTATTGTCCATCCATCCTTCTCTTTCTCTGAACCCTTTGTCTTAATAGATACCTCCTGTACAATTTCCCATTGACGTCTGCAGTGATTGGCGTGGCCAGCAACTTTGCCTTCCTCAGTGTCATTGTGCTCTTCGGATACCTACAGTTTATATGGGGGGGACTTTGGCCTCCTGAGCAGGTCAGGGTAAGATGCTGTCTCATTTTCTCCACTGTAATATGATGTTCCCCATCCATACAGTACATCTAGTCTTACATTAAAATATCTGTTTGGAACTGATCCTCAACTTAAGCTGTGTTTTGTTTAATATGTCTGTAGGTTATGATGGGAGACACGACTCGCCTGCAACGTAGAAGAGAAGAGGCTCGGAAGCGCATGTCCTTCTCACAGAGTGAGTTAGTACTACTCTACAACACGCATCAAACCCATTGTGTAAAACAGACATAACATGGTTAATCTGAATGTGTTTTAGCTCAAATGCCTCAGAAAGATAATGATCGTGTGGCTGAGCAGTTGGAAGAACCTAGACAACAAGCATCAGAAATAAAGAAAGGTGAGGGTATTAGGGTCTTTCTATAAATAATGGGGCCAATGTATGACATTGGGATCGAAATTTTAAATTGGTTTGAAACTAAAAATAAAAAGGATTTTCATGCAGTTCCACATGTGCTTAGAGGAATAAAAGTGAATATATGGAAATTGGCCCATAACTCCACCTATACAACAACATAGATATTTAATTTGTTATTACATTCTAAAATATGTGAGAATAATGTGGACATTGCCTGACTAAATAGATTGAATGCATGGCGATTTCCTTGTAGTTTATGTGGCTAACGCAGCCACGGGAAGTAGTTTGGGGGTTTAGGGGGGGTTTCCCCACGCTGCAGGCGGCTATATTGGTCCGCTAATACAGGACAATTAAAGGCCCAGTGCACTACTTTTGTGGGAGAAAAAAATGTTTTCTAAAATATATAGATATTTACTTTTCTGATTTTCTCAGGGGGTGCTACTTTCTGCGGCTATGCGCAGGTGTAACAGTACTCTTCTTGCGTTGTGTACAATCAATCATCGACAAGAAATCCAACTTGTAGCACCAGTCATGAAGATTTATTCTGATAGGAACAGCACAAAATTGCGTGTCATGCAATGCACGGCTCACCATCCAACTCTGCACTCACGCACTGTACAAAATATACGAACCCCCCCACCACACAGTAAGTTGCTAGCTAGTATTAGCGGGAATTCTCTATAACGAAATGTACAACAAATATTCACCAAAAAACGCTGCATCTTTATGTGATGTTCGAATAACATTTACAAACAAATTGATATAAATTGTACATTTTAAATCATCACTTGGGAGTATAAAAATCACTTTTGACTTACAGTGCTTTGCAACAACAACTTAACGCTAGTTTACTGGGACGATTCTAACTGAAACATCCTCGCGCAAAACCAGCCAATAAAATCCCATGTTGAGTAGGTGAAGGCAAGACAAAACTAAAACCAAAAATCCATTGGCTTAACAATAAAGTGGCAAGGGGAATCACCAATATAACTCTGTTACACAGGTACACATTATAAAACCATGAATATTGGTAGCATTCATTTAACCATTTGAATCTCACCATCGTTGTTTTATGATGAACAAGTGAACAAAAACATGGTATCCTTTGGAAAGCCAACATTAGATGTTGTCGTCCTCATAATAACCGCAAGTGGTTTTACCGGAAAAAGAGTAGAGCAGCACCCTTCAATTGAAATGGCGGGAAACAAATGAAAGTGGACACATCTCTCACAAAAACGGATCAAAAATTAAATTGCGGAAAATTACAAGGGAGCAGGAGAAATTAAAAATTGGCTACAGTAATTACAAGGACTTGTCAAGCACCAAATTGAGGAAATGTCTGATGCTCAAGGTAGGCCTTTACCAGTACTTGATTCTCTGAGCTCTAAATTCTAGTAAACTACTTCAAGCCCCTTTTATTGTATAACATTGCAGGTGTAACATGGAAAACAAAATGTACTTTTCATGTTATTTTATTACCAGATCATGTTGTGAATAAGTCCACTAGGCGATGTCATTTGTTTTCATTATATCCAGAACAATTAATAGGAATAGCGTTGGGTGTTGCTCAATAGTAGTCCTATACAATAATAGTCCTATACAGTTGACCACAGTAGACTCGGTGTCCAATACGTTCAGTATGAAAACATTAACTCATTATCTTGATGCTTTTTCTCTGTAAGTCTAATGAGACCCTGCTGTAAATCAAGCAGACCACAACAGATGATCAACATCAATTCGCTAGGGATATTAAATCCAAAGTGGATCCAGGCAACTGTCTTCACCAGCATAATGCATGAGACACCAAAATATTCTGTACATTCCTTGCGAACACCATTTTCCCAGCACTTGAGCTGTTGTTGTGTCACATGCGCTATCACGACAGCCGTTCATCACTTGACTGTCATTTGAAAAATTCCTTCCTGGATCAGATGATGATGTGTGAAAATGTAATGGTTTAACTAATCAGCTGGACACCAAATATGCATCCAACAAGTATTGTGCATAATTATTGAAGAACCACGTTAATGACCGTATCTATTTAGAAGCAATCGATTTTGCAATCGCGTAGATCATTTTGGATATGTGTTCATGAAAACCGTTTTCACCCGGTAACATAAGGAGACGAGATGTTATGTAGTTACACTGCATTTCTGTTATCTCTATGCAAAAAACAGCTAGATCCAGGATTCTTACAGGGTTCGAGTTCAATGTCTAATTTAACTGATTAATGCTTAATATATGATATAATGACAACTTACACTGGCATAAATGCAAGGACAGAAAAGTAATATTTTATGTCACACGATTTTGGACAAGTCCCTCAAGACACCACCAATGATAATGTATGTTTAATGTTAAGTTTTAAATCAATTTGTGATTTTTATTGAATATATCTTAACGTAATGACATGAAGAAAAAAAATGTCAGACTATTATCAATGACTTATCAACAGCTGTAAAAAGTTGTCCAGTGTAGGAAACTGGTACCCTAGTTTATAGAAAGATCCATGAGAATGTGTGAATTGGTGTATGCACAAGATATACACAACAGTATATTAAATCAACTGATCTTGATTTAATTTATACGGACTCGTACTTTGGGGCTGCAGGTAGCCTAGTGGTTAGAGCGTTGGACTAGTAACCGAAAGGTTGCAAGATCGAATCCCCGAGCTGACAAGGTAAAGAAAAATCTGTTGTTCTGCCCCTGAACACGGCAGTTAACCCATTTTTCATAGGTCGTCATTGAAAATAAGAATTTGTTCTTAACTGACTAGTTAAATAAAGGTAAGATTAAAAAATTAAAAATAAACACGTTGTGGATTTGTAGGCCTACTTGAGTAGTTGTGGATTATGATGACAGGTTATTTTTATGTTTTGTGTAACATCATGCTATGATGTTTTTTGTTCAGCATAGTTGCTGTTTACATTATATTATTACATTATATTCTTGCATCTACTACAGTTGTAACGGCTGTTTGTTTTTGTAGTGGAGCTGGAAACACCAGATGTGATTGGTTCCCTGAACAAGCCCTCTGGTTTGCCAGAGAATCAAAAAGGTAAGACTATTTCAGACTAAGATTGTTGACGCTCTGTCTTTTTCTTGAACTACTTGAGTCATTTGTAATAACCTTTCACTGTTTTTTTTATTTTAATTTTTAATTTTACCCCTTTTACTCCCCAATTTCGTGGTATCCAATTGTTGTAGTAGCTACTATCTCATCGCTACAACTCCCGTACGGGCTCGGGAGAAACGAAGGTTGAAAGTCATGTGTCCTCCGATACACAACCCAACCAGCTTCTTAACACAGCGCACATCCAACCTGGAAGCCAGCCGCACCAATGTGCCGGAGGAAACACTGTGTACCTGGCAACCTTGGTTAGCACTCACTGCGCCCGCCCGCCACAGGAGTCGCTGGTGCGCGATGAGACAAGGACATCCCTACCGACCAAGCCCTCCCTAACCCGGACGACACTAGGCCAAGTGTGCGTCGCCCCACGGACCTCCTGGTCGCGGCCGGTTACGACAGAGCCTGGGCGCGAACCCAGGGACTCTGATGGCACAGCTGGTGCTGCAGTACAGTGCCCTTAACCACTGCGCCACCCAGGAGGCCCCAACCTTTCAATGTTATAATAATTTCCTTAGTCTAACTCAACCTGTCTCTCTATCTGCCTCCCTGTGT
This sequence comes from Oncorhynchus gorbuscha, assembly GCF_021184085.1. NCBI lineage: Eukaryota > Metazoa > Chordata > Actinopteri > Salmoniformes > Salmonidae > Oncorhynchus > Oncorhynchus gorbuscha. The sequence goes on from NC_060192.1 coordinate 25,382,950, forward strand.
TAGCTCTAGAGTCGTCATCAGATGTGCCCCTGGAGGCTCCTCAGATTAACAAGACCGGTGCAAGTCAGGAGGAGCCTGCTGATCTGGAGGATAGAGGTGCAGGAGCAGTCCTGTTGGAGGGACCCCAGGTACCTCAGCCAGGGGAATCTACGCTGCGTCAGAGACAGGGACCCTGGATGAGTCTCTGAACAATGGATCATCACTCAGACATTCAAATGCTCACAGGTCCCTCAATGTGCCTTTCACCGACAGGCAAAGAGAGAGAGATTGATGTATGGGATTGAAGCAGATCGATTGACAGACTCCCACAAACATCCTGCACAAATATTCCCTATAGCGTATCACTTTACTTAGCATGTACCGTAATTTAATAATAATCATATAATATAATAATATATGCCATTTAGTAGAGGCTTTTATCTAAAAATGACTTTGGACTGTGGCATAATAGCTATGCTCTTTGGTTTTTCAAAGATCAACCAGTGTCAAGGTTATAAGCCGCCTTTAGTCAAATATTTGTAGGATTAAGCTCAATCCTGACTCTTGCATGACCTTCAGAGCTATGCAAATAATCACTCCGGTCTTTAAGCACTTATTTAATTCCCTAGCCTGCATCATTGTAGCAGAGACAGTTGTTCAGCCTTTTTGTTTTACGAATGAGTCTTTAAGGAATATGATTGAGCAGGTACACAAGCATAGTTGAGAATGCCTTTTGTTTCTGTGATTGAAGCCTACGGTTACCATAAGAATCAGAGTGCCCTGAGCTGCTGAATGATGACCCTGCAGATTACACTGTTACACATTTAAAGGTTCTCCAGAGTTATTCATCTTAAATGCAAGGAACATGCATTATGTTTACGCCTCTGTAGAAGGTTATTGTATGATTTAGGAAATATAGGATATATGGAAATATGCCTTTTAGAGCTATTACAGGGACCACCACATGTTGAATTTAATTTAATTGGGCCGAAACATATACAGCAAGGTGTACATTCTATTCCCAAAGGATAGCACTTAAAAGTATTTATTAAAGCACTTGTTTCCAAAGTGGTCCTTAATGTTACTTTGTTTTAAATTATGTATTTTTTCTGTTTTAGATAACTAAATGTTTCAAGGAGCAATGAAGGATATGTTAAGTTACAATTGGAAGTTTTGTTGAAATGTACTCATATGAAAAAAAAGTGTTGTAGAAAATAAATAAGATGTGGTCTGTGATACGGTCAAATGTCATTTGTGAGGTTCATTCAAATGTGAATGAGGGTAATGAATGGAAGGTGATTTGACTTAAGTATCATTGAAATGTTATTTGAGGACTATTCAAGATCATGAGAATTGTATCAGTATATGAATGATTAGAAATAGTTAAGTCAATTCATACAAATTTAAAACTGAAAAATATATTTGACGCAACTGATGAATGCTCTGGTTCTTTACAACTTTTAGTTTTATTGACTTTGATATCAAATCAGTCATAGTTTTGTTTGACTCATTACAGTGCATGTGCATTGTTTTTCTTTACCTGCAATTGTGTACATGCAATGACTGTCAAGCAATGATTGTTTTTATGATATTTAAGCTTTACTGCCCGAGTTTAAAAAATGCTGTGCACAAAATATGAATACATTCAATATTTTGTTGGTAATCAGGTAAATGGTTGTATGCTGATGATAACATCTGAGGTTATTTTCCGGTGAAGTGGTTCATTAAGAGTTAGTAGTGTCCTAGCAGTAGGTAGACAGTTTTTCACACTGAAATATAACAATGCAGTGACCGTGCGCTGTAACGTCCTGGCTTTTGATGTGAAATGTGTTTATGACAGGGTTTTCTTTGTGCCCAGTTCACACCAATGCTGGAATAAGCAGCCTCTGACTTACAGTATCACAACAGCCCTATTCTACACTGAACAAAAATATAGACGCAACGTGTTGGTCCAATATTTCATAAGCTGAAATAAAAGATCCCAGAAATGTTTAATATGCACAAAAAGCTTATTTCTCAAAAATGTTGTATAGAAATTTGTTTACGTCTGTGTTATTGAGCATTTCTCTCTTGCCAAGATAATGCATCCACCTGAGAGGTGTGGCATATCAAGAAGCTGATTAAACAGCAGGATCATTACACAGGTGAACCTTGTGCTGGGGGTCAATAAAAGGCCACTATAAAATGTGCAGTTTTGTCACACAACACAATGCCACAGATGTCTCAAGTTTTTAGGGAGGAAGCAATTGGCATGCTGACTGCAGGAATGTCCACCAGAGATATTGCCAGATATTTTAATGTTCATTTCTCAACCCTGAGCCGCCTCCAATGTCGTTTTAGAGAATTTGGCAGTATGTCTAACCGGCCTCACAACCGCAGACCACATGTATTGCGTTGTGGGGGGAGCGTTTTGCTGATGTCAACGTTGTGAACAGAGTGCTCCATGTTAGTGATGGGGTTATGGTATGGGCAGGCATATGCTACGGACAACAAAAACAATTGCATTTTATTGATGGCAATTTGAATGCACAGAAATAACGTGACCAGATCCTGAGGCCCATTTTTGGTAAGGTATCTTTGACCAACAGATGCATATCTATTGTGGGCCTAATGAATTTATTTCAATTGACTGATATCCTCATATGAACTGTAACTCAGTAAAATGTTTGAAATTGTTGCATGTTGCGTTTATATTTTTGTTAAGTATATTTCATGTGGAAAGTTTTGTTTCTCGGCATACACATCATGGACAAACTGAAATGGTCCACCCACACAGACAGCGCAACAGCGCCTCTTCAACCTCAGGAGGCTGAATAAATTTGGCTTGTCACCTAAAACCCTCACAAACTTTTACAGATGCACAATTGAGAGCATCCTGTCGGGCTGTATCACCGCCCTCAACCGCAAGGCTCTCCAGAGGGTGGTGCGGTCTGCACAACACATCACCGGGGGCAAACCACCTGCCCTCCAGGACACCTACAGCACCCAATGTCATAGGAAGGCCAAAGAGATCATCAAGGACAACAGCCACCCGAGACACTGCCTGTTCCCCCCATCAAAGCTGAAACCCGAAAGACTGAAAAACAGCTTCTATCTCAAGACCATCAGACTGTTATTACAGCCATCACTAACTCAGAGAGGCTGCTGTCTAAATACAGACTCAAATCATTGGCCACTTTAATAAATGGATCACTAGTAACTTTAAATAATGCCACTTTAATAATGTTTACATATCTTACATTACTAATCTTGTATGTATATAGTGTATTTTATACCATCTATTGCATCTTCCCTATGCCACTCGGTCATTGCTCATCCATATATTTATATGTATATATTCTTATTTAGATTTGTGTGTATTAGGTAGTTGTGGAATTGTTAGATTACTTGTTAGATATTACTGCACTGTCCGAACTAGAAGCACAAGCATTTCGCTACACTCACATTAACATCTGCTAACCATGTGTATGTGACCAATAACATTTGATTTGATGGAACTTGTCGATTGGTCATAATGTAAACTGTTGATTACTCTTTTAAAAAAATGTTGGCTTTACGATGAACGATGGAGTTGTCAAGAGCACAAACAGATCTGGGACCAGGGTCCGCACTTACAAAGCGTCTCAGAGTAGGCGTGCTGATCTAGGACCAGGTACCCATTGTCAATTCACCATCATCTAAAATGCCAAACTGATCCTAGGTCAGCATTCATACTCTGGGACGCTTTATTACAGGTTGATTTGTTGGCCTACTATGGAACAAAACACTTTTTTTTTAAACTTCACACTGTGAGATCCAACATCAGAGGACCACACACAAACAAATAATACGTACATTTAAGAAATATATCATGAAAATGTGTGAGAACTGTTTTTCACGTTTGAGAAATAAGTGTCCATGAGGTCATTACCAGAGGGTCGTGAGCAAAGCGAGTTCGAAACCATTGCACATGCTCAGACGGCGGGGTCGTAAAGCTACATCGCATGTTACGAACAAAGCGAATGTCTTTGCTAACTATTCACGGACTATAAACGCACATTTGCTTTACATATATATAACTAACAATACCCACTATTATTGGAGTTAAGTGGGTGTTCGGTTCCTGACTATGTCAACAGCCGACGATTCACGTTACTACAACGGTACGTTGATGTTAGCTAGCAATCGTTAACGAACGTAGCTAACTAGCTACCTGTAAACAACAATGTTCTTCCTTGCCAGCTATTTTTCTTTCGTAATACGACATGTGTTCTGAATTGGATAACTAGGAGTTGACACTACCAATACATGATTTAGCTTGGTAGGTAGCTAGCAATATAAAGTAATTAGCTAGCTGTGGTTAAACTTTAGAAGCTAGTTAGCTAGAGCGTTTATATGTAACGTTAGTGCATTGTTTTACTCAGGACCATGGTGCGTGTGCGGATACATTTTTATATGACAACAGACCTAGTTGGCTAACATCACCTGTGTTATAGACGTAGGTAACTAGTTACTGTAGCCAACATCAATGTTGAGTAATTTCACAACTAGCGCTCTAGCTACATCACAACATTGAAATTAGGCTGAAAACGTGTCTGCGTAGTACAGCGAGAATTGGGAGGTTCCACACCACGAAGGCCCATAAATAAATTCATAAACACCTGAGGTATAAGGCTGGAGAAATGTATCTACTCTTAAATTCATAGACAAGGAATGATCAAGCGTCAATTTGATGGTTTTAACCATGTTTTGAGGCTATATAGTGTTTGTTTACATTGATTGACTTGGTTTACATTGGAGTGAAAAAAGCTTATGTTCTATTGTGATGGGGTCCGACAGTTGAAGCTATTTTTAACATTTATTTACCCGTTTAATTAAAAAGGCAAGTCGGTGAAGAACATATTCTTATTTTCATTGACGGCCTAGGAACAGTGGGTTAACTGCCTTGTTCAGGGGCAGAACGACAGATTTGTACCTTGTCAGCTCGGGGATTCGACCTTGCAACCTTTTGGTTACTAGTCCAACGCTCTAACCACTAGGCTACCTGTCATATTTTTCAAGATTTAATGGGTACATTTAATTAATTCAGAAACAACTGCAGATTGCTCCTTTAATAAAACACCATTTTTCCACCACCATGAAAGAGGGACTAATGATACAGTACTTCCTGATATTGCATACTATGTTCAGCCAGGGGTAAACTGCAACCTGATTGGCTTAATGCAGTGTGCAACATCCAGGAATTGTCTGAAAGTGGTGGTGGAAAATTGTTTTATTAACCCTTGACGCACATGGGAATTGGCCTATATGGATAAGGCTAAATTGAAATGTTTCTTACAGAAGAAATATGAAATGAATAACCATGGTAGCAATTGAAAGGGAACAGTTTGGAGATGATTAGAACATTATTAGACTAAAGGTGAGGACACAACAGTTCACCTGACATGACTGAATCCAGACATTACACTGTTGCATTTGTGTTTCACAGTTATTGTACTTTTTGCCACATTTGTTGATTGATAAATCTGAAAATATTCTGGATACATTCAGTAACATTAGAATATTCCTGGGAAATGTGGGGTAGTTGCAACAAAAGACAACAGTGACAAGGGTTTGAGTGAGAGTACGTGGTCCTTCTGTAGCTCAGTTGGTAGAGCATGGCGCTTGTAACGCCAGGGTAGTGGGTTCGATCCCCGGGACCACCCATACGTAGAATGTATGCACACATGACTGTAAGTCGCTTTGGATAAAAGCGTCTGCTAAATGGCATATATTATTATTATTATTACTAACTGGTACCTCCAGTGTGCACAGGTCCTAAGTAATTTCAATGCACTTTCATGGCTCATGTCTTTAAGTATGTGCTTTTTCCCCCAAACAATTACTGTTTGCGCAATCCAAAAACGGTCTGTTATAAATCACAATCTCGGTGTTATGAAAGCTTCTTCATTTGAAAGCTTGTTCTGTTGGCACCATGATTAGCTACAGTTGAAGTCGGAGGTTTACATACACCTTAGCCAAATACATTTAAAGTAAGTCTTTCACAATTCCTGACATTTAATCCTACTTAAAATTCCCTGTCTTAGGTCAGTTAGGATGACAACTTTATTTTAAGAATGTGAAATGTCAGAATAATAGAGTGATTTATTTGAGCTTATTTCTTTCATCACATTCCCAATGGGTAAGAAGTGTACATACACTAAATTAGTATTTTGTAGCATTGGCTTTAAATTGTTGAACTTGGGTCAAACATTTCGGGTAGCTTTCCACAAGCTTCCCACAGTAAGTTGGGTGAATTTTGGCCCATTCCTCCTGACAGAGCTGGTGTAACTGAGTCAGGTTTCTTGGCCTCCTTGCTCGCACACACTTTTTCAGTTCTGCCCACAAATTTTCGATAGGATTGAGGTCAGGGCTTTGTGATGGCCACTCCAATACCTTGACTTTGTTGTCCTTAAACCATTTTGCCACAACTTTGGAAGTATGCTTGGGGTCATTGTCCATTTGGAAGACCCATTTGTGACCAAGCTTTAACTTCCTGACTGGTCTCTTGAGACGTTGCGTCAATAAATCCACATAATTTTGCTTCCTCATGAGCCATTTATTTTGTGAAGTGCACCAGTCCCTTCTGCAGCAAAGCACCCCCACAACATGATGCTGCCACCCCTGTGCTTCACGGTTGGAATGGTGTTCTTCGGCTTGCAAGCCTCCCCCTTTTTACTCCAAACATAACCATGATCATTATAGCCAAACAGTTCTATTTTTGTTTCATCAGACCAGAGGACATTTCTCCAAAAAGTATGATCTTTGTCCCCAAGTGCAGTTGCAAACCGTAGTCTTGATTTTTTATGGCGGTTTTGGAGCAATGGCTTCTTCCTTGCTGAGTGGCCTTTCAGGTTATGTCGATATAGGACTCATTTTACTGTGGATATAGATACTTTGATACATGTTTCCTCCAGTATCTTCACAAGGCCCTTTGCTGTTGTTCTGAGATTGATTTGCACTTTTCACACAAAAGTACGTTCATCTCTAGGAGACAGAACGCGTCTCCTTCCTGAGCGGTATGATGGCTGCGTGATCCCACGGTGTTTATACTTGCGTACTATTGTTTGTACAGATGAACGTGGTACCTTCAGGCGTTTGGAAATGGATCCCAATGATGAACCAGACATGTGGAGGTCTACAATTGTTTTTCTGAGGTCTTGGCTGATTTCTTTTGATTTTCCCATGTCAAGCACTGAGTTTGAAGGTAGGCCTTGAAATACATCCACAAGTACACCTCAAATTGACTCAAATGATGTCAATTAGCCTATCGGAAGCTTCTAAAGCCATGACATAATTTTCTGAAATTTTCCAAGCTGTTTTAAAGGCACTTGAATTGTGATACAGTGAATGATAAGTGATATCTGTCTGTAAACAGTTGGAAAAATTACTTGTCATGTAATGTCCTAACTAGAGGTCGGCCGATTAATCCGAATGGCCGATTAATTGGGGCTGATTTCAAGTTTTCATAACAATTGGTAATCTGCATTTTTGGACACCGATTGTGGCCGATTACATTGCACGAGGAGCCTGCGTGGCAGGCTTGACTACCTGTTACGCGAGTGCAGCAATAAGCCAAAATAAGTTGCTAGCTACCATTAAACTTATCTTATAAAAAACAATTAATCTTACATAATTACTAGTTAACTACACATGGTGGATGATATTACTAGATAATCTAGCGTGTCCTGCATTGCATATAATTGGTACGGTGCCAGTTAATTTCTCATCAAATCACAGCCTACTTGATGATTTAACAAGCGCATTTGCGAAAAAGCACTGTTGTTGCACCAATGTGTACCTAACCATAAACATCAACATCGCCTTTCTTTAAAATCAATACACAAGTATATATTTTTAAACCTGCATATTTAGTTAATTTTGCCCGCTGACATTAATTTATTTTAACTAGGGAAACTGTGTCACTTCTCTTGCGTTCCGTGCAAGCAAAGTCAGGGTATATGAGGCAGTTTGGGCCACCTGGCTCGTTGCGAACTATGTGAAGACCATTTCTTCCGAACAAAGACCGTAATTAATTTGCCAGAATTGTACATAATTATGACATTTCATTGACGGTTGTGCAATATAACAGCAATATTTAGACTTAGGGATGCCACCGGTTAGATAAAATACAGAACAGTTCCATATTTCACTGAAAGTATCAACGTTTTGTTTTTGAAATGATAGTTTCTGGATTTGACCATATTAATCACCTAAGGCTCATATTTCTTTGTTATTATGTTATAATTAAGTCTGATTTGATATTTAATAGAGCAGTCAGACTGAGCGGTGGTAGGCAGCAGCAGGCTCGTAAGCATTCTTTCAAACAGCACTTTTGTGCATTTGCCAGCAGCTCTTCGCTTTGCTTCAAACTTTGAGCTGTTTATGACTTCAAGCCTATCAACACCCGAGATTAGGCTGGTGTAACCGATGTGAAATGGCTAGCTAGTTAGCGGGGTGCGCGCTAATAACGTTTCAATCGGTGACGTCACTCGCTCTGAGACCTTGAAGTAGTTGTTCCCCTTTCTGCTTTTGTGGAGCGATGGGTAACGGTGCTTCGAGGGTGGCTGTTGTCGATGTGTCCCTGGTTCGAGCACAGGTAGGGGCGAGGAAAAGGACGGAAGCTATACTGTTACACTGGCAGTACTATAGTGCCTATAAGAACATCCAATAGTCAAAAGTATATGAAATACAAATGGTATGGAGAGAAATAGTCCTATAATAACTACAACCTAAAACCTCTTACCTGGGAATATTGAAGACTCGTGTTAAAAGAAACCACCAGCTTTCATATGTTCTCATGTTCTGAGCAAGGAACTTAAACGTTAGCTTTTTTACATGGCACATATTACAGTTTTACTTCTCCAACACTGTTTTTGCATTACTGAAACCAAATTGAACATGTTTCATTATTTATTTGAGGCTAAATTGATTTTATTGATGTATTATATTAAGTTAAAATAAGTGTTCATTCAGTATTGTTGTAATTGTCATTACAAATAAATAAATAAATTGTCCGATGTAATCAGTATCGGCTTTTTTTGGTCCTCCAATGATCGGCATCGGCGTTGAAAAATCATAATCGGCCTCTAGTCCTAACCGACTTGCCAAAACTATAGTTTGTTAACAAGACATTTGTAGAGTGGTTCAAAAACGAGTTTTAATGACTCCAACCTAAGTGTATGTAAACTTCCGACTTCAACTGTAAGTTATAAAATACTATATTACAGTGTTAGGTTTTCACAATACAATTCAGGGAAACGGATCATGATTTTGGTGCACATAGAAAGTGGTCTTGAGTGCATTCAGTTGCGTGTGCCATGGCAAATTTTCTTCACAATAGACAAACACACAGGCTCATTCTGTTCAGATCAACCCAGGGTATGACACCATGTCATCTTGTAACTGTACATCAAACATAGTAATTATAAATGTCGTCACTATTTATGATCTGGAAATGTGAAGTGCACATTTGGACTCGCGGGTGTTTGGCTTGCTTGTATGAGATCAAAGCAGTATTTATTATAATCCTCAACGTCTCATCTTTCTAAATACATAGTCCTCTTAATTTACAGCATTTCCCTCGCTCAGACAACCAAAATGTTGCAATACTTACCCAATTAGCAGGAGGAATGGGGGCAACTTCTTGTTGCGCAAGGGAATTATTTTATGTACAAAAAACGGTCGCTAGGTGACGTGTATTACCGGCTGTGCAGATTAGGGTAGTGTACCCTTTAAGCCCACATACCCATTACGCCTCCTTCCATCTTTGAATTACAATAAAAAACTTTGTTCTACTGTTTAATGTTTTAACCAATTAATCTGGTTGTTATGGCCATACGTTTTTATTCTAAGCTAATCAATGTTTTATGTTATTGTTTTATGTTATGTTATTGATAGTTTTTTGGTGGTCAATTTTCAAAGCGACAAAAAACCTTGGTGTGGAGGCGACCCTCGAACACATTTTCAGATATTTTTTTTGTACCTTCTCAGATAAGTGATCATACTTTAGGTAAAATTAAGGAATTCATTTGCTGATATATGCACATGATGGCTTATTTCATGGACATTAATTACCATCTAATGCCAATTAAAAATATGGGTTTCTCATGCTATCAATCGTGTGTCACACAGTAGCAACATAACTTGGTGAACTACAACAAGATAATATATTTCAGGAATTCACAGCTTACATTTTTAAATGCAGTTGATGTTATTTTACTGTTAAATTAACTTTGCATTGTTTGACATAGATGCCATTTTTGTAATTTTACGTTAATCTCAGGTGGGCTTAGGTTACAGTAGCACAAAAAGCACCCTTATATACAGAATGTAAATGATAAAGAAATATTGTTCAATATGAACTTTGCATATATTTTAGTCTATAGTGTATATTTCTACCCCAAACCATTGGTTTCCAAATATTTAATGAGTAGATTGATATTTTTTTTTATACTTCAAGGGGTTTTAAAATTTGTGGCTGTATTATCTAGTGGAAATCAGGTCAAACAGCCAATATTAACCGAACCAAAATATTAATGCAACATGTAAAGTGTTGCGCCCATGTTACATGAGCTAAAATAAAAGATTCCAGATATTTTCCACACACACAAACACTTCTCAAAAATACACAAATTTGTTTACATCCCTGTTAGTGAACATTTCTCCTTTGCCAATATCCACCTGACAGGTGTGGCATATCAAGAAGCTGATTAAACAGCATGATCACTACACAGGTATACCTGTGCACTCTAAAATGTGCAGTTTTGTCACACAACACAATGCCACAATGTCTCAAGTTTTTAGGGAGCGTGGAATTGTCATGCAGACTGCAGGAATGTCCAACAGAGCTGTTGCCAGATAATTGAATGTTAATTTCTCTACCATAAGCGGTCTCCAACGTTGTTTTAGAGAATTTGGCAGTACGTCTAAACGGCCACACTGCCACAGAGCACGTGTAACCATGCCAGCCCAGGATCTCCACATCAGGCTTCTTCACCTGCGGGATTGTATGAGACCAGCCACCTGGACATATGATGAAGCTGAGGAGTATTTCTGTCTATAATAAAGCCCTTTTGTGGGGGAAAACTCATTCTGAATGGCTATTCCTGGCTCCCCAGTGGGGGGGCCTATGCCCTTCCAGGACCACCCATGGCTGCTCCCCTGTCCAGTCATGGGAAATCCATAGATTATGGCCTAATTAATTTTTCCTTATATGAACTGGAACTCAGTAAAATCGTTAATTGTTGCATTTTTCTATTTTTGTTCAGTATAGAAATTGCTCTGTAGTTTCTTGGTTGCTAAAATTCTACACTGTTTGCTCAATTTAAGTATATGTGAGAGAAAAAAACAAGCACTGAATAGTTTAGGGAATCATTGTACCATCTAAATAGCTGTGAAATATATTTTCAATCACAAAACATATCATTTTAGAGCTGTTTGAAGCTGGTGGACCAAAACTGAAAGTAAAAGGCTTAAGTGCGAGTCTCCGCGATTCTCCCTAGCTTCCACATAGGGGAGAAATTCTGTGTAGCACTTTTAAACAATATGTCTAAAATTAAGCAAAATCTAAAAAGTACTTTTGAGATATTAGTATTTGTAGTGTTGAATACATTTGTGACATTGTATTTAATAATAAAGCATAACAAACATCCTTCCTCCCAATGAAGTTTATATGTGAGAAATGCCAGAAGGGCCTTCCTGATGTGGAATCGCCCAGCTCGCGCTCTTGCCAAACATGCATGATATCAAAAGAAGATGACAGACCAGATCTGGACCATTACTTGGCTAATAATTGCTGTAGTTTGGTTAAATTTCATTTTCTGTGAACTCAAAGCTTACTATAGTGACTCTTTGTCCATCAGATCACGATGACCGAGTTGGAGGACAAAAGGTTCGCAACCGTAAAGGCAGAGGGCCTTTCAGGGCCCCTATGTATAGTGACCAGGGGCCAGTAGGGCCAAGACCAAGACATCGTGGTAGCCAAAGAGGCGGCGGCGGCGGCCCGGGACCCAGAGCGAGATTCGACGATGAGGATGGAGATGTGGCAATGGCGGACAGCAACTCCCAAGATGGATCCTCCCAACACAGATTGTGAGTTTGTCAGGCTGAAGACAAGACTATTTCACTGAACATGTTTTTAGGTTTGATCTTAGAAGTTATCCTTTATACACCCTCATGTTTTTTCCCCTGCTTAGTAACCCTTATGGAAGGCCAAATCGGCGTGGTGACGACCGATTTGACCGGGGCCGCAGAGGTGGTGGAGGAGGTCACAGGGGTCGTGGGAATAACAAAGGAGGGGATGGAGGTGGAGGTGGCCGCAAGAACTGGTTCAAGATGTCTGTGAGTCCACATTGTAAAATAATAGGGTAGCTTTACTCATTCACTAAACTGTCATTGATTGGATTGTACTTAGTCAATGCTAAATTGTGACTCTTGCAGGTCCCCTATGGAAAGAAATACGACAAAGACTGGCTGATAACAGCACTGCAGAATATCTGCTCCATGCCCTTCACCCCAGTACATGTAAGTGACTGCTGCCTAGGGGTTCTTTTTGTTAGTCAATCTAATCCAGAAATAGACTGAGCAGTGTTTCCCCTTTATACATTTAGCAGCTGTCCCTCCACTGCAACTAAAAAAATATATAAAAAATGTTTTATTTACCTCTGCCACCACTGCTGAAATAATTTCTAGGGGAAACACTGGGCTTAGTTTCATTCCCCTGAAATAGCTTCATTTTATTGGCATTCTCTTTTTTTACCTCTGTTTTCTAAAGTACCACGTAGAGGGAAACCGAGCAGAGTTCTTTATTGATGATTCCACGACTGCGAATGCCTTGTTTAAGGTATCACGGAAGATCACAGACAAAGAGGGCTACAAGGTACTATTTTTATTTTTTTCTCTCCACAAAACCGACCTCTGGTGGTTTTATCAAATGGTGTTAAGCGGGATATTTGTGGCAGACTGGACACCAGACAAGAACACATTAATAACGCCAGCAGAAGTTTTAAGCAACAAGGCTGGCGTCAGAGTTAAGTTTGACGGCAATCAATAAGGATGGGCCCATCAATAAATAGGACCTTGAGAAGGGGTCACGGTAAGGCTGTGGTTAATGATTACGGCTTCATAAAGGCCTTTCAATAGAAATTCTAGGACATAACCATTTCCCCCTGGGGATAGTCATTAAAAAACATGTCATTCACTCCTCCATCCTCCATCTTGTCCAGGTGACTGTACTGATGAATCCCTGTCCTCCACCCTCCTTTCTTCAGTCTGAACTAAAGCCAGCTGATCTGGAGCACCTGAAGGTAAGACGAGGAGACCAGCTCTCGAATAGGAGTGATTGTTTAAATGACATTATTGTATTGATATTAGAGCCATCAGCAAGGTTATTACTTTTTCTTTCCTTCAACTCTACTTAGTAATGGCTCCTATTCTTTCAGGTACCCGCTAATGATAATAGTGCAACATTAATTATTTAGTTTCATGTATAGAGAGGTGTAAGGGCTAAATGCGTAAAACTGTCTTTCCCTCATTAGCAATGCATGGCTAAACGTTTTGATCGCCCTCAACAAGCGCTGGACTTGAACAACATCCGGATAGACCCAGGTACACGGCAAGAGCAATTAGTCACATCAAACGTTTTTCAATGTTGTATTTGCGTTATACGACCTGTATTCTGGTTTTGCCATCCAACACTCCTATACTTCCCTGATTTCCACAGACCTGGTGTCCCAGAACATTGATGTGACTTTGAACAGAAAGAACTCCATGCGTGCTGTTATTAAGATAATTGAGGAGAATATTCCAGAGGTATGGATGTGGTCAGTCCTTGTAGCTGAATAATGAAAGAATATGGATGCCTTCCTCTCCACTTATCCCTTCTCCTTTCCTTCCACAGCTTGTTTGTCTGAACCTTAGCAACAACAAGCTATTTAGGCTGGATGACCTGTCAGAGCTGGTCAACAAGGTTCCCAACCTGAAGACACTCAACCTTTCTCATAACGAGGTGAGGAGACTGGTTCTGGTTGTGGCTCAACGGGACCTAACCCCAGCACTGACCTTTACTGGGACTGCACAATGTCTCCTCTTACTTTTCAGTTATCCACATAATTCATTTAGTCAATTGACTGGGACTAGGAGTTTTCTCTCCGTGTCCGTTCTTGTGAGTAACACCTGGCTGTTTTACTGGATGTTCTTTTCCTGCCATCATTCCAGTTAAAGACAGAGCGCGAGCTGGACAGGATCAAGGGTCTTAAGCTGGTGGAGTTATGGCTGGAGAGGAACCCCCTTTGTGACTATTTCAAGGACCAGGCTTCATACATCAGGTCAGTCTGTGCTCAGGATGGCTGGGTGGGTAATGGTAGGCTGTTGACGGTGTGACGTGCTCAGGATGGCTGGGTGGGTAATGGTAGGCTGTTGACGGTGTGACGTGCTCAGGATGGCTGGGTGGGTAATGGTAGGCTGTTGACGGTGTGATGTGCTCAGGATGGCTGGGTGTGTAATGGTAGGCTGTTGACGGTGTGACGTGCTCAGGATGGCTGGGTGGGTAATGGTAGGCTGTTGATAGTGTGTTGTGAGATCGTTGGCTGGGTGTGTAATGGTAGGCTGTTGACAGTGTATTGTGAGATGGCTGGGAGGGGGGATAGTTCATTCTATTCCCTGTATTTCAGGGGGTAACTTGACTGTATTCAGGAAAGCCCTACTCTGTGGGATATCACATGTTGTTTATGGATTATATGAGCCAGGAAGGACATGTTTGGTCTGGTACTACTGAATAGCAGCACAACGCTCAACTTCGAAGGAACTGGAGTGACTTGTTGATCACCATGCTATCAGAGAGTCTCACTGAGCCCTCTCACATTACTACAATAACATAGGTGGTGATTAAGTTGTTAAGACTTGACATTATCTGATCTTGGGCAAGTGTTGAAATCGCACAAATAGCCTACTCGATGCCTGTGGGGCTGCACCTCAGTTCAAATGTAAAGCCACGTTTATGATTATTTTTTATTTTAGGTGCATGCCATATGTGCCCATGTTGACACGATCAAACCATGAACCTCTTCATACTATATAGTTCAATATTAACCAGCCAACAAATGCATGCACAAGCATTTCACTACACTCTCATTAACATCTGCTAACCATGTGTATGTGACAAATAAAATTTGATTTCATGGTTTTAGTTGAGGAAAATGGCTATCATTTCAATTATTTCTACACCCCTGCCCCCTTCTAGATGCAGGTTTAACTGTCTGTCTGGGTACTCTCTTTTTGTTGTCTGTCTCAACTGATCTCACGCTTTCCCTCTCTGAAACTCAGCAGCTGATCTTTCCTCCATTTGTTTTCTACCGTGAAGATGGACCTGTGCCCCCTACAGGCACCCCTGTATTATTTTTTTAAAACAAAATCCTGACAATTTAAATTTCAAGAGCCACTACCTTCAGCATACATAACTTGGCATGGATAATACTGACCACAGCATTGTGAATGAGACTCATACTTTGGGAAGAAATTGGATCACTAAAATGGCATTTTGGAAAGGAATCCTTTTGTAGCTCAGGTGATAGAGCATGAGGCTTGTAACTCCAGGGTAGTGGGTTTGATTCCCGGGACCACCCATACGTAAAATGTATGAATGCAAGCCTGTAAGTCGCTTTGGATCAAAGCATCTACCAAATGGCATATAGTGTGTGTGTTTATATATTAAAGATTCATATGGGAACATGGTGTTGGTACATCCCCTCATCCTCCCCTATATGGGTCATGAAATGTGGCCAGTGAAGAGGGCTGGTTAGCCAATGACGGGTAAGATCCCACCTTTGATACCGGGACAACCTAAGACAGGCACAGTCGTGCATCTGGCCACATCATACCTACGTACGTATGCACTTTGATACGTACAGTATATGCTGAACGAAGAAGACATTGAAGTAAAGAACAAAGATTTGCGCTACAGGCCTGGGGTTGGTGCGGGAGAGAGGTTTCCAAAAAGCCATGCAGAGTCCCCAAATACAAGCTTTCTCATAATTCCCTTAAATCTAACATGCCTTCAAGGCTTGTTTGTGCCACAAGTTGGGAGACACATCTCAGAATGTAACAACTGGAGTGAAGGAGAGGCTTTGAGAACGAGGGACACAAAGATGTATCAAGAGACCCTCAATTAGTGGGATTTCTAAATATATTAAGTTGATTTCCGGTTAAGGATATAACACTTAATGTTTATTCTGTGGTCATAAACACATGCAGTCACCT
This sequence comes from Oncorhynchus gorbuscha, assembly GCF_021184085.1. Classification (NCBI taxonomy): domain Eukaryota; kingdom Metazoa; phylum Chordata; class Actinopteri; order Salmoniformes; family Salmonidae; genus Oncorhynchus; species Oncorhynchus gorbuscha. The sequence goes on from NC_060192.1 coordinate 25,399,204, forward strand.
CAGAATGGTCACTGATAAAGTTGATGACTTGTTTGGTCCTTCCTCAGATATCCCTCTTAACATGTTTCCCTAAAAAGAAAAAAGTTTGTTTAATAGGGCTTGGTTGCCCTATTTGTTTAACCACCCCCAAAATGTTAAAATTGAAGTGGGGTCCAAAATTGTATTTATTTGTGGCACCAAAAATGTTGTGTAAGATATATGCAGTATCATTCTTGCATTAATCAATGCTAGCAACAGAGGTTCCTCCTGTAGTGATCTGTAGTGGCGCTCAGGGCCCAGCTCTTTCTGTTTCTTTTCTTTCCTATTTGTCTTTTCTTCATCTGAAGGGATGCTTTGCATGGTCTCCTCAAATAACACATTTTCTATTCCTTAAGGCTGGCTAACATACCACTCAATCACCCTAGTGGAATTGCATCTTCTATCAAAGCTTTTTGTGAACTCCTCTTTGCTGTTTTGGTTTGATCGAGCATGCCTGTCTTTTCTATGTTACCATAAGTTTTCCCTCTTCCCTTTCTACCTGAAACGACATGGTGTAACTTTAACTAGCCTTAATGTAATGGATTAACCCCCTCGTGTTTACCCATGATTCATGTCAATCTTTCATGTCCAACAGTCTCCATCACCACCTCCTACAGTCTTTAGATTCCATTTCACTGTCTCTTGGTCCTGTGACGTGTGTGTGTGTGTCAGACACCTCAAACATTCAACATTTGAGTAGTTTGACCATAATCTCACTCTTGTGGTCTCTGCCAAGTACACTGGTCACACCACGGGCCCCTCCCAATCACCAGGCCACTCCCCTATACGTGTGAAAAGCACTGATTTGTCTCTTGTTGGTATGGGGCGCTCACAACCAACGTTCACACCCCTTCCAAGACAACGTGTGTTTCGGCGTGTAGGGGGGGACGGTGAGTATCATCACAAAGGGGTGAGTACATTGCCACAGGAAAGGGGGCCGAGGCCCACCGAGTGGCACAGCGGTTTAAGGCACTGATCAGTGCTAGATGCGTCACTACAGATCCAGGTTCGATCCCGGGCTGTGTCGTTGCCGGCCGCGACCGGGAGACCCATGAGGCGGCACACAATTGGCCAAGCATCGTCCGGGTTAGGGGAGGGTTTGGCCGGCTGGGATGTCCTTGTCCCATCGTGCTCTAGCGACTCCTTGTGGCTTCTGGGCGCATGCACGCTGACACGGTCGCCAGGTGTACGGTGTTTCCTCCAACACATTGGTGCGGCTGGCTTCCGGGTTAAGCGAGCAGTGTGTCAAGAAGCAGTGCGGCTTGGCAGGGTTGTGTTTCGGAGGACTCATGGCTCTCGACCTTCGCCTCTCCCGAGTCCGCATGGGAGTTGCAGTGATGGGACAAGACTGTAACTACCAATTGGATATCACAAAATTGGGGTAAAAAGTACAAAAAAAATACATAAATAAAGGGGCTGTCATCTTAGATTGATTTGGTATTGGTTTATCTGTATTGTACCATTCATATTAGTACAAGAGGATGTGTCGTTGTAACATTGAGAACCTCTCCACTGATATGCAGAGCTGACTATTTCATGTTCAGGAATGGGTGTGTTCTATTCTGAACAATCAGTTCGAACCAATATATGTGGTTATAATGACGAATCAAGTCCATGTTGGTGTTTAATGCCTAGTTCCGCCCCTCATTTCAGTCAACTGTATGGACAGGGATTATATCAACATTTGGGTGGCTATTAGAGATCCTTATCCATGAGCATATACTTTTAAAAAATATATTTTTTTTTAACCTTTATTTAACTAGGCAAGTCAGTTAAGAACAAATTATTATTTTCAATGACGGCCTAGGAACAGTGGGTTAACTGCCTGTTCAGGGGCAGAACGACAGATTTGTACCTTGTCAGCTCGGGGATTTGAACTTGCAACCTTCCAGTTACTAGTCCAACACTCTAACCACCCTGCCGCCCAGTGGGGAGAACAAGTATTTGATACACTGCCGATTTTGCAGGTTCTCCTACTTACAAAGCATGTAGAGGTCTGTGATTTTGATCATAAGTACACTTCAACAGTGAGAGATGGAATCTAAAACAAAAATCCAGAAAATCACATTGTATGATTTTTAAGTAATTAATTTGTATGATTTTTAAGTAATTAATTTGCATTTTATTGCATGACGTAAGTATTTGATCACCTACCAACCAGTAAGAATTCTGGCTCTCACAGACCTGTTAGTTTTTCTTTAAGCCCCCCTGTTCTCCACTCATTACCTGTATTAACTGCACCTGTTTGAACTCTGAACCTGTATAAAAGACACCTCCACAATGGCCAAGACTAGAGAGCTGTGTAAGGACATCAGGGATAAAATTGTAGACCTGCACAAGGCTGGGATGGGCTACAGGACAATAGGCAAGCAGCTTGGTGAGAAGGCAACAACTGTTGGCGCAATTATTAGAAAATGGAAAAAGTTCAAGATGACGGTCAAACACCCCCGGTCTGGGGCTCCATGCAAGATCTCACCTTGTGGGGCATCAATGATCATGAAGGTGAGGGATCAGCCCAGAACTACACGGCAGGACCTGGTCAATGACCTGAAGAGAGCTGGGACCACAGTCTCAAAGAAAACCATTAGTAACACACTACGCCGTCATGGATTAAAATCCTGCAGCACACGCAAGGTCCCCCTGCTCAAGCCAGCGCATGTCCAGGCCCGTCTGAAGTTTGCCAATGACCATCTGGATGATCCAGTGGAGGAATGGGAGATGGTCATGTGGTCTCATGAGACAAAAATAGAGCTTGTTGGTTTAAACTCCACTCGCCGTGTTAGGAGGAAGATGAGTATGAGTACAACCCCAAGAACACCATCCCAACCGTGAAGCATGGAGGTGGAAACATCATTCTTTGGGGATGCTTTTCTGCAAAGGGGACAGGACGACTGCACCGTATTGAGGGGAGGATGGGTGGGGCCATGTATCGTGAGATCTTGGCCAACAACCTCCTTCCCTCAGTAAGAGCATTGAAGATGGGTCATGGCTGGGTCTTCCAGCATGACTCCAGCATGACAACGACCCGAAACACACAGCCAGGGCAACTAAGGAGTGGCTCCGTAAGAAGCATCTCAAGGTCCTGGAGTGGCCTAGCCAGTCTCCAGACCTGAACCCAATAGAAAATCTTTGGAGGGAGCTGAAAGTCCGTATTGCCCAGCGACAGCCCCGAAACCTGAAGGATCTGGAAAAGGTCTGTATGGAGGAGTGGGCCAAAATCCCTGCTGCAGTGTGTGCAAACCTGATCAAGAACTACAGGAAACGTATGATCTCTAATTGCAAAAAAAGGTTTCTGTACCAAATATTAAGTTCTGCTTTTCTGATGTATTAATTACTTAAAAATCATACAATGTGATTTTCTGGATTTTTTTAATTTTTAGATTCTGTCTCTCACAGTTGATGTGTACCTATGATAAAAATTAGACCTCTACATGCTTTGTAAGTAGGAAACACTGCCAATTTTGCAGGTTATCAAATACTTGTTCTCGCCACTGTATATGTGTTTGTGGTTGAATAGTGTTTAGGGGGATGACTGTCTATTTATAATCAGCACTAACTCCTGTCTCTTATCTTCTGTGTTTTTGTGAATGTCGGACAGCGAGGTGAGAGAGAGGTTCCCCAGGCTTCTCAAACTGGTAAGGATTCAATCAAACGCTTTTAGGATTTCAACAATTGTTTATTCAACTCGTTTTGGATATTATTATTATTATTGTTATTGTATTTGTGAAGAATTTACATCTCTTCAATTAGTAATCTTTGTCTTCTCTTCCTGACCTCTCTAACTCTCACTAGGACGGTCAGGATCTCCCCCCGCCCATAGTCTTTGATGTGGAGGTGACTCCTGCCGCCCTTCCACCTTGCAAGGTAATACATGCACAACATTGGTTCTCATTTAGGGGCTTTGCATGTAACCGTGTGTCAAAACAGGAGTGTTTTCTTTTAAATTCTCACCCTTCGACTGCTGTCACAGCCCAGCTACTTCTGCTCTGAAGAGATCAAGACTCCCATCGTTGGCTTCCTACAACAGTGAGTTTTATGTTGAATCCACGGACACAAATACATACACATTACTGAACAAATGCATACACATTACTGAACAAATACATACACATTACTGAACAAATGCATACACATTACTGAACAAATACATACACATTACTGAACAAATGCATACACATTACTGAACAAATACATACACATTACTGAACAAATACATACACATTACTGAACAAATACATACACATTACTGAACAAATACATACACATTACTGAACAAATACATACACATTACTGAACAAATACATACGTACACTACACACTGTTATAGATGCGGTAAAGAGGTCAATGGAACTCAACCAAAACAATGGAAATGCCAAGGAAACTCTTGGTGGAAAGATTATGAATGACCTCATTGCCCCCCAGCAAAATTATCCTATAGGCTATTGTTTATATGTGTATTTCACACAATGTTGATATAGAAATCATTGTATAATGCTTGTATGGATGCCAACTCCTATACATGTTCATGTCATTGTCACCAATCAACTGCATTACAGTTCAAGACTACTTTGAACATCACTGATTTCTGTATGCTTGTGTTAGCAGTTGATGTTACTATTCAGTAGCACAGACCCCAAAGCATCCTATTTCAGGCTCAATGTATAAACAAGTTGGACCAATGAGAACTTGCATGTAGCTATGAGTCCCGGACTGAAATCCCTCCCATGTCTCTAACCCATTGTTCATTAATCCCCTATTACAGAAAAAACACTATTTCCATTGATCGTTAGTACTATATTGACTTTTAGTACTCTATTGACCTATCGTCCTCTGCGTTGTGTATTTATCTTCAAAATATTCTTACACTAGCTATGCTACCAGCTTATACAAACGGAAGTTAACATTTTAGCAGTAATTTCTAAACCCTGAAAAGGGACAACTTCTAAATGTTATGCAGTGATAACAGCCAAATATATCCAAATCAGACTGTTGTAACCACTTTGTGGGCCTGTTACAATACATCAATCATGACGGATTTGACAAATATCCACTTTGTTAGATCAGATTTGTTAAATGTGAGCCAATCCGGCGTTCCATTAACCTTTTACCGCATGTATCCTTTGCAAATCTCAACTGAGCTGGAACCCAAAATGCTCTGATGCACTACAACACACCTTTGTTTTTGTTTAAAACAAAAATGCAGCATGATTTTAAAAAACTTTTATTTTTTATTTTAAATAAGATACATTGATCTGCTTTGATAGATACTATCTGTACTGATTGGAAATGTAAGTTGTTGTGTGTTTCTTATGATGTAAGTTTTTAAAGAATAACTTTTCCCCCAGATACTACAGTGTGTATGACTCCGGAGACAGACAGCCTTTGTTAGATGCCTACCACGATGGAGCAACCTTCTCCTTGAGCATGCCCTTCACCATGCAGAACCCCTCAAGGTACCCCTTGGCTAGTTATTAATGTTCCCTGTCTCCAGCAGCATACATAAACGGTTTAAAATAAAGTGTCAACAAAAAAAATGAAAGATGGCGCCGGGGGTGATGGCTACCGTTTTACAGGCTCCTAACCAATGTGCTATTGTGTGGGGGGTTTTTGCGTTATTTTTAGCTTATTTTGTACATAATGTTTCTGCCACTTATGACCGAAAAGAGCATCTGGATATCAGGACAGTGATTACTCACCTCGTACTGGACCATGATTTTTTTTCTGTAACGAGTTGGACGAGAAGGGTTTACTTCAGACACCCCGACAAGGCCCAAATCCACATCATTCACATGAAGAAGAGACGGAGATATCGGGGATGTAGGTCGGGGTGCCTTGTAAGGATCCGGCGGCGAGTGAGTAATCCCCCTCTACCATCAGTCCTATTAGCCAACGTGCAATCATCGGGTAACAAAATGGATGAGCTCCGATCTAGACTATCCTACCAACGGGACATTAAAAACTGTAATATCTTATGTTTCACAGAGTCATGTATGAAAGACGACATGGATAACATACAGCTGGCGGTTTTCGGTCCATCGGCAAGATAGAATAGCTGCCTCCGTTAAGACCAGGGGTGGCGGTCTGTGTCTATTTATAAATAACAGCTGGTGCACAAAATCGAATTTTAAGAAAATGTCAAGGTTTTGCACGCCTGATGTAGAGTATCTCAGGATAAGCTGTAAACCACACTATTTATTTACCGAGAGAGTTTCCATCTATTTTTCGTAGCTGTCTATTTACCACCATAAACCGATGCTGGCATTAAGACGACACTCAACAAGCTGTATAAGGCCATACGCAAACAAGAAAATGCTCATCCAGAGACGGTACACCACATCAGTCACTGACTTCATCAATAAGGGCATTGATGACATCGTCCCCACAGGGACCGTACGTACATACCCCAACCAGAAGCCATGGATTACAGGCAACATCCGCACTGAACTAAAGGGTAAAGCTGCCGCTTTCAAGGAGTGGGAGTCTAACAAGAAATCCCACTATGCCCTCCGACGAACCATCAAACGGGCAAAGCATCAATACAGAACTAAGATTGAATTGTACCACACTGGCTCCGATGCTTGTTGGATGTGGCAGGGCTTGCAAACTATTACAGACTACAAAGGGAAGCACAGCCATGACCTGCCCAATGACACGAGCCTACCAGATGAGCTAAATAACTTCGATGCAAGCAACACTGAAGCATGCATGAGAGCATTAGCTGTTCAGGACGACTGTGTGATCATGCTCTCCGTAGCCGATGTGAGTAAGACCTTTAAACATTCACGAGGCAGCAGGGCCAGACGGATTACCAGGACATGTACTCAGAGCAGGCGCTGACCAACTGACAAGTGTCTTCACTGACATTTTCAACCTGTCCCTGACCGAGTCTGTAATACCAACATGTTTCAAGAAGACCACCATTGTCCCTGTGCCCAAGAACACCAAGGTAACCTGCTTAAATGACTACCGACCCGTAGCATTCACGTCTGTAGCCATGAAGTGCTTGGAAAGGCTGGTCATGACTCACATAAACAACATTATCCCAGAAACCCAAGACCCACCCCAATTTGTATACCGCCCCAACAGATCCACAGATTATGCAATCTCTCTTGCACTTCACACTGCCCTTTCTCACCTGAACAAAAGGAACACCTATGTGAGAATGCTCATTGACTGCAGCTCAGGGTTCAACACCATAGTGCCCTCAAAGCTCATCAATTAGCTAAGAACCATGGGACTAAACAACTCCCTCTGCAACTAGATCCTGGACTTCCTGATGGGCTGCCCCCGTGGTAAGGGTAGGTAACAACACATCTGCCACGCTGATCCTCAACACAGGGGCCCCTCAGGGGTGTGTGCTCAGTCCCCTCCTGTACTCCCTGTTCACCCATGACTGCATGGCCAAGCACGACTCCAACACCATTACGTTTGCTGACGACACAAGGTAGGCCTGATCGCAGACAACGAAGAAACAGCCTATAGGGAGGTCAGTGCCAGGATAACAAACTCCTTCACCGGGATCAAGACAAAGGGGATTATTGTGAACTACAGAAAAAGGAGGACCGCGCACGTCCCCATTCTCATCGACGGGGCTGCAGTGGAGCAGATTGAGAGCTTCAAGTTCCTCTGTGTCCACATCACCAACAAACTATCATGGTCTAAACACACAAAGACAGTCGTAAAGAGGGCACGACAACGCCTATTCCCCTTCAGGACACTGAAAATATTTGGCATAGATCCTCAGATTCTCAAAAAGTTCTACAGCTGCACCATGGTCTCATCACTACCTGGTATGGCAACTGCTCGGCCTCTGACTGCAAGGCACTACAGAGGGTAGTGTGTACGGCCCAATACATCACTGGGGCCAACCTTGCTGCCATCCAGGACCTCTATACCAGGTGGTGTCAGAGGAAGGCCCCCAAAAATTGCTGAAGACTCCAGCCTCCCTAGTCAGACGGTTCTCTCTGCTACCACACGGCAAGCGGTACCAATTCTTGGTCCAAAAGGCTTCTTAACAGATTCTACCCCCAAGCCATAAGACTCCTGAACAGCAAGTCAAATGACTACCCAGGCATTTTGCTTTGTCCCAACCCCACCCCCATTTTTACGCTGCTGCTACTCTGTTTATTATCCATGCAGTCACTTGACCTCTACCTACATGTACATATTACCTTCACAAACCGGTGCCCCCCGCACATTGACTGTACCGGCCCTGTATTTTGCCACGCTACTGTTTTATTGTTGCTCCTTAATGATTTATTTGAGTAAATACTATTAAATAAGTGTTAACTGCATTGTTGGTTAAGGTAAGTAAGCATTTCACTAAGGTCTATACCTGTTGTATTCGGCGCATGTGACAAATAACATTTGATTTGAGTCACTCAGTATCACCGATTTTGTCACCTGTTTCTAAGGTAGTCAGTTGGTCACTGTCTCCCTTTGTATCTAGGTGCAGTCTTGGAGATTACCATAAAGACAGTCGCAACCTGAAAAAGCTCAAGGATCCCAGTGAGTCTCGTGCTACTTCAGTTTTCAGAAGTGATGGTTGTCATGATGTCATCTCTTGCAAATGTAGTAAACCTGTTGGTAGTGAAAGTCACCATGATTGTGTTCGCTCATATACACAAAGTAAATCATTTGAAAACCTTTGTTCTTTCAGCCACACGATTCCGCTTACTGAAGCACACTCGTCTGAATGTGGTGGCTTTCCTGAGCGAACTGCCCAAAACGCAGCATGACACTGCATCTCTAATTGTGGACGTCAACACCTTCACCGTGAGTGGAATACTTTTATAACCATCAATTCACATTCAAAGCCTATGACCATCCTTGATCTCCTGTCCCTCTCCTACTCCTGTAGAACACATTACTGTCGTTCACGGTCACTGGAGTGTTCAAAGAAGGTATGTTTGTTCAACTTTCCTAACTTGGTTAACGTATGTAGTTTGTTTTGTTTCCCACATTTTCATTCCATAAAAAGTCATGAACCATGTATGTTGCCTTCTCCTTCTGTCACGCCAGTTGAAGGTAAATCCCGCGACTCTGTGAGAGCTTTCTGTCGGGTGTTTGTCACAGTGCCAGCTGGAGGGACAAGGTAGGCCCTACAGCTAGCCAAAACTCAGCCAGATATGTACTTTGTCTTGATCTCAATAAAAATGTTGATACTGACGGGAAAATAATTTCTCATGTATTCCTCTCGTTTCAAGTCTTTGCATAGTGAATGACGAGCTGTTTGTGCGCAATGCTACGACTGAGGAGATCCGCCGGGCCTTTGTGGCACCTGCCCCCACCCCATCCAGCAGTCCTGTCCCCACCCTCTCAGCCCCCCAGCAAGAGATGCTCTCTGCCTTCTCACTCAAGTCCGGCATGAATCTTGAATGGTCCCAGAAGTAAGTGGGAAACACTCACTTTGCATTCGATTTTAAGTGGGCTCAAGTAGTGACTAACACTGTCCCCTATTGTCGCGTTGCTTTGTTTTTTTTTATGTACAGGGTTTTGTGGGTGTAATGTTGCATTCATATTGGTTCTAACCTACTTTATCGATGTATATCAGGTGCCTACAGGACAATGAGTGGGATTTCAACCGAGCAGGGCAGGTCTTCACAGACCTCAAGGTAAATAACTCCTTATTTTACTCTGTAAATGAGACTGTAAACATTCCTAGATTCAAATCTTCATCCTAGTAAAGTATCTAAGGGAGCAATGTGTGTTGCTTTAGTTTTGACAGAATTGTTTTACCTCAAATGTTATGCACCCTTTTAGGCTTCAGATAGTAAAAACAACTTCTACTGTTTCTCCTCAGGCTCATGGAAAGATCCCAGATGTCGCTTTCATAAAGTGAACAGGAATGGCTGTGAAGCTTTTTAATTATTGTCATTGGTCTTATTTCTGTTGATTCTTATGCAGTTATCCTCCTGGATTACAAGAGAACATACTTCATTATTTGTATAATTAAACATGATTTAACGTGTTCAAATAGGCTTGTTATTTCATCACACCGAACATCTTCCTAATTGAGTGGCAGCCCCCATTTTGCTCTCAGAGCAGCATGGACTATGCTAGCCCATGTTGGTTGGATTTCCTTTGGGTGGTGGGAAACACCCAGTATTGTTGCACCTACTACCATACCCTGTTAAAAGGCAATTTTGTCCTGCCCATTTACTTTGAATGGCACACAGCTGTCTCAAGGCTTACAAATGTTTGAACTTGTCTACACTGAAGTGGATTTAACAAGTGAAAGCTATGATCAACCTCATAAGAGCAGGTGTTCCTAATGTTTTGAATACAAGTAGTTTTGCGTTACGTTGATTGCAAACATTTTTATGAACTTACAAGGATTCAAAAGAACTGCCATGCCTTTTACTTAACAGCATATCAGGATCAAATAATGTAAACGATTCAGACATGGTTATTGCTCTTGCAGGAAATTTTATTAGGTAACAGATTTGAAAGTATACAGAAAGGATTTAAGTGCCATTCAGCTTAATTGTGCGTTTAAATTCGGCTTCTCTCTTGCCCCTGGGATCATTTTTAGACAATCTCCCTGAGCAGCCAGTAATGACGTCAAGTAGGACTGCCCTGCCATCCATAAAGCCCTGTGGAAAAAACCAGCACACCTCTTTGCAGTCTTGAGCACATTTTTTAAATATTTTTTTTTATCGGTTTTGTACTCCGGTTTACGAAGCATACAATGGCTGTACATTAAAACCACTATTTCCTGCCGCTACCTAAGATCATGGTTGCACAGACGTGAAAAGAAGGATCAGGTAAACTAGAATGATAGTGAGTAGTAAATAAAGTTAGACTTCTGTGGTTGGAGTGCTCTGGTCCCAACAGGCCTACACCAGCTCAGAGAGCATGTTGGAAGCCAGGCTGCAGCTGAGGCCGGTGCCGTCAGGCTCCACGTTGATCTTCTTCACAACTCCATCCTCCACCACCATAGCGTACCTGAGAGAGAAATGTGACGATGCTTTTTGCAAAGTAAAATCCAAATGTTGAGAGAAGTGAGTTACCCACTCTACAGTGTGTTGCAGCAACACTAATAGAGACGACCTCACCTCTGGGAGCGCTTGTTTCCAAGCGCAGCCACAATCTGATCGTTGTCTAGCAATAGGTCCACTGCCTGTAAAGAAAATAAAATTGGTGTCACATTCACACGAGAACTCTAAGATCCAACGCAGCAGTTTTCAGCAAATCATTTCTGGGTAACTTAAGTACCATACTGTGATTTTATAGTAAATTCAAAGAGCAATTTCTCAAGCAAGAATTTTGCTAGGACTCGGAAAACTAGCCATTATTGGTCTGTTAACTCATTTACAGCCTGGTGGTGTCACTGATCAGGGCAAAATTCCATCCCACCAAAACAAGCTGAAGTTTCAGGCAGTCTTTTACCCTGCGAATCATTACTGGGAGAAATGCAACTAAAAGAACATTCTAATTTTCAGAATTTCATAGTATTATTCCAACCTGTGTGTGGAAATATAAAACACAGGCATATCATGTTTGACTGCACTGGGCCTTTATAAATAAAAATCAAAGCTTTGAAGACATATCCGACCTTGGTGAATTCTCCAGTAGAATCAGCTAGCATTCGCACCTGCAAAACACATGCAATAGACATTAACATGCAAGTATAAAATCTGTATGCTGTAGCACACATTTGATTAAACTAAAAAGGTATTACTTTCATACACAAGATTTCTTAAACTCCTGCAACCGAGGTAAAGACCGTTTAAAGTTGGATATTCAACAGATATTTGCGCTTTCAAACCACTTGAGCCACAGACTCCAAATAAGTGTCATGTTGGAAAAATTGCACAGGTCTTATTTTCACGATTTGGACATTAATTCACTTTCCAAAGCTAATAAACATGTGGAAATGTGAGCAGCATTTTGTATTCCTAGTTTAATTAGTTAGGGAGCGTAAACAAAGTACAATTCTTTTTTTACATTAAAATTTCAATAGCTCCTTGGTCATGTGACCTGACTTCAAAAAAGGTTCAATGTCCACCAACTACCTTTCTATATTGCACACCCCTTAGTTTGTCCATTTATCTCAAGATTTTACATGATTATTTCAATAGTTCCTTGGTCATGTGACCTAGTGACTTCAAACAAGGTTCAGAATGTATACACATTGCATACACAATCCACACCCTTTAGTTTGTCCATTTTCATCTCACATGAATTTTCTACATTTTAGTGTAAGCTTGCAGGCCTTCATTTTGCATGGGTGTTATATTTTTTATAAGTTACATTTTCCAGCCTCGCAATAATCTTTCACCTGGACACTGAAAAGATCCACAAATGGCTGTATGCGGTATGGATCAAGGACAGGAGAGGTGTTCGAACAGAGGTGCTTGTAGGCCTCATGAAAAACAATGTTTCATGTGCTCTTTTTTTTTTAATCGCAGTGATTTGTCAGAGTCAACTTGATAATGTGAAAATCCTTTTCATAGCATCACTTTCATATACTTTACATTCATATACTTTACATTAAGACAAATCCTACGTTGAGTATTAGAACACAAGTTACATAACATGATAATGACTTGATATGAGTGCATTCCCAACAAGCCACCTGCAGACAACTTACAAAATGCAATAGTGCATTTGAAAGGTTAGTTTTTCTGATAAATAGTTGATGCACGGCCTATTTCTAACTGGAAAATTAACTCATGTCTTTTGTAAAATCCTTTTTCCAAAATCGATTTAGATACATTTTTGTGAAGAGGTATAAGGGTTGTAATATGGGTCATTTAATAGTGAAATCATTTAAGGGATCAATACATTTCAATATTGCTTCCCCAGTATCTGCATGAACCATCAGGACAAGTGTTTTTGGTTGACCCTGCTGGGCAGAAAAAGGAGGAATCGGAACACGCTGCATTCAAATTCAGGTCTTAGTTATTCCATTGTACTGGATCTAATACATATTAGCATTTTACATACACGTAAGAATTTATGACATACTGCGAAAAACTCTTGGCTACCGGCTCTGTCACTTTCAGACATGAGCAGAGCAGACTGAAAGGGGAAGGGTAGCTCTTGACTTGAACCACAGGGTTCTCTGTAAAGCGAGAGTAATCAAAAAAGGCACAGACACACCCCTTGACTTTCAATTGGCACCGTAGACCTGTATGTATTCTCTCCTGATTGGCTCTGTGGTGCAGTCTGGCAGTCTGGTGCAGTCTGGCAGTCTGGTGCAGTCTGGCAGTCTGACTAAAGTGACAGAGGTATGAGGAGAGACATCCTCCTTTGTATTTATGGGAACAAATACTTCCTAACACTTTGGATCCTATTCTTGGACAGTTAGAAGACACAATGCATCAATGCAAAAAATAAATAAATTACTGTCCATGAGTAACCTCAACTTTGTGGGTCTGTGGTTGTTTGGGCCAATAAAGTTTCAACTCAATTCTACCACGGACTAATCTCTCATGCCCCAATGAACGGGGACACAGGGCAATAGTTTTTAATCTAAACCAGCCCTTTTTTAACTGGAGTACACTAACCCCTATTTGGCCTCTTTTCTTGACACACAGTAGCAGTTTACCAGATAAGTCAAGATCAAAAAGTAGATTGTTGTAAGGGTGTATTATGTCCTGTGCTGCCACATTGTCGTATCCATTCTGGATTCTGAGTGGTAAAATCCTAGCTGAAAAACGCCTCTTTGCATGTGTGTACTGTATGTGGGAATGTCTTATGTCCGTCCTACATGTAGTGTTGGTACATGGAATATTCCTCAACTGCATCTATAGCAAATAGAAGTATTATGTTCAACTGACATTTTCAGATATTATTTTGACAAACACACTTTGGTGCTTACAATTCATTCTCCATTGTCATATGGTGGGCACGGTCATCTGTGATCTTTATGATATGACTTTCTTGTGAGATGAAAATGGACAAACTAAAGGATGTGCAGTGGGTAGGACATTCTGCACCTTGTTTGAAGTCAATAGGTCACATGACCAATGAGCTATTGAAATTGTAAATGTGTAAAAATGAATGTAAAATCTTGTGAGATGAAAATGGACAAACTAAAGGGTGTGCAATATAGAAGGGTAGTCAGTGGACATACTGAACCTTGTTTGAAGTCAGTAGGTCATATGACCAAGGAGCTATTGAAATTCAAATATGTAAATGTATAATTTAAAATGGTGTGATATGTAAAATCGACAACAACAAAAAAGTGTGCAATGTGTGTCTATGTCATAGGGTTAGCTACTACCAGTTTTGAAAGTTTTAGGAGTAATGGTTAAAGAGCTATTGAAATGAGAAAATGCTGTTTTGTCACTATGTTGACGGTCCCTAACTGCCGTTGGTGAATGTAAGGAAAACTACAGGCGAATCTGTCGAATATCCAACCTGAAACTGTCTTTTACCTCGGTACTCCTGCAGAGTTAAGGGCCGCGAATACATTCCATTTGAGCTGAAATCTGCAGCGTTTACCTTGAATGCGATCGCCGTGAATGTGAAAAACCTGCCATTAAAAGACGCATTGTCTAGAAGCGCAACTGGATGAATCCCGGCATAACACTCTTAAAATGCAACATGTTCAAGAACAGGTCCTGTAAGTGACGGGGATAACACTCAAAGCCACAACCATATGTCAGGTCAGACTAGGGCTGTGGAAGTCACGAAATTGTCAGCCTGTGATTGTCAGGCAAATAACTGTCGGTCTCACAGTAATCAACATCTCCGGACTACCACACAGCTTACTGGCCACTGATGCAGACCTTTGGAACATCTACATTTTAAAAGTCTAATAAATCCATGTAATATAGCCTACACCTTCAAATTCATTATTTTAGACAGGTCTAAATAAGCATGATACGAAGAAAAGTTAGTCCATTTCAGAATAACCGAATAGCATACGGAGTTTTCTTTATGTTATATCCTGAACTGGCTATGCCAAATGGCTGTGGGCTACACTAGTTCGTGTTATGGTATGAAGAATACAATTGAACAAAGCTGAATAAAATAGAAAGTACATTTTCTCCAAACGATTTGAGGAAGTGTGCACATACAGCTATTCTGTGTTGAGAGGATTAACAAATAAATATGTACCTTTATATCCTTAATTTAGAGTTATGTAACTTCAGTTCTACAAACGTTGGGCTATATGTTTTGATTTTTAATACATTGTAAGGCTGCATGATGCGACTAATGATGATTTGATAAAAGTCGCTTAAAAAGCATGAGCTCTGCTTTGTTTTTTTGCGCAGGCTGTACACACCATCTCATTCACAATTTGACAAGCACTTGATTATGCCTCGAATATCACGGCTGCATTTTTTTTAGGGCTATAATGTGCCCTAAAAAATGATTGCCTTTTGCGGCCAGAGGACGTTGTGCCCTTCTCCCAGAGTGCTGCGCGCTCTGAAGCACCATTCACTCGCATGGCTCTCCATCACGTGATCGGGTCTTTCTCACTGGATACAAGTGAAGACAGACAGTCCAGGACGCAACTGCGAGGGTCCTATCCAATTCTGAGGTGCATATTGAAGATCTGTCCACATTTACTTTTCGTCAGCCAACAAGATGAGTAGGCCTAATGAACAGCAAAAGCACTATACTATGTCAATCTACTATCCCCCAATAGTACAAAGTTGACCTATTCTGTGCAAAAAATAAATATTCCAAACAGTCTGGGATGGTTGTGGGATGCAATAGATCCCCAATTAATACAACCACTAGCATCAAAACATGTTTTTTAACATTTAGCTTTAAATGTTGATAAACCATTAGGCTATTTCTTCACATTGTAAGTGCAGAAATGTGCACATGGTAGTTGGCTATAAGCACGACTGTTCTATTAGTGGGAAAACACCATTATCAAAAGTGACCGCAATTGTGATTATACATGTAATGCTTTTATTATAAACGGTGCATTTTTGTGAAAATTATCTTCCCTAAACTTGAAACTCAAGCGCTGCTTATGTATGACAGTTAGGCTCCTTATAAAGCAGATTAATGTGCTTCATTTTAAAAAGTTATTTGGCCACTATAGTGATATATACCTTATCAAAACATATAGGCCCATGGGCTAGGCTATAATTAGAAAAAGTCGCAAAGAAAGGCATCGTCTCATGCCTTATGCTGGGCATCATTCACAAGTCATAGGCTAATAGTGTCAACCATCAGACGATTCTTGATTTAAAATTTTATCTTCACATACACTATATAATATGTGTGAAATTTGTTTTGAATTAGAATGGACCATTATCATGCACCCGTCTCGGAACAGGGGCAGCAGGAAAAACACATGTCATCTATGCACTTAAATAGAGAATGGAGGACACTTTTCCTTTGGTTCGTTTTCATGCCAGCCAGGTAGGCTATACTCCTGTTGTAAAGAGAATCGATGTTCTTAATATTAGGAAAGTTGAGAAATAAATATAGTAGGCCTAACCTATAGAAAGCTAATGGGATCCTCTTTTTAATAGAGGCCATCACTCCGTTTTCATGCGCAATTGCATAGCCTAAAGAAATGTTGACAACATGAGTTCATGGGCTCCCATGAAGTCTTTGATTAGATTTTCAATCACATTTGCATTGATGTCAGCGTAATTAGAGGGACATTAGAGTGCGGAGTACCAAGCAGTTAAAAAGTTTGGTAGGCTACTAATGACCATCAGCAAAATCAGAGCTTGGAGAAGCCTAATTACCGTGACTAAACGGTCAAGTGGAATTTGAACACAGTAACAGCCCTGGGTCCGACCAATGATATAGAGATATATAAATCATTGGGTCAGACCGGTCTAGACTGAAGAGTCACACTGTCTGAAGGATCTCTCAATATAATTCAACGAGGTATGGTCTTGATGTAGTACAGGTTTCTGTTTGGGAGATAAGATCTGTCCAATGACTTAACGGTGCAATCTGCAGTTCAAACAACAAAGCAGACACCGGTCACCACTGTTTTGAGGAATTGGGCTTGGGAAATGTAACCACTCAATCTCAGACAAAGCTATGGATGCAAGGCCTGACCATCTATGAGATCAAAATCATAGTTAAAGTTTCCCACCTATACAGTGTTTGTTTACAAAAAACATGCTTACTTTTGGGGTTCTGATAGTTCAACTGTTGTAGCCTAAGCTCATGAGGCATTTGTCAATTATATTGTTCAAGAATCAATGCATATCATTCATTTAAAAGTCTAAAAATGTATGTAGCAACTTCATATTGATTTCTCAGGACAGATACCTGCAACCAGATGAAAATGTTTTCCTGTACCAAGTAAAATGCTGGAAATCATCATAACAGAACAGAGTTTTTCAGCCATAGCCTGAGGAATACACTGTAGACTACATTTCAATTACTATTCAGAAGGCTGAAGGCCAAGGTATCAGCTTGTCATTTTCAAACAGCATTCTGCACCTTGCCTTCTGCTCCATGTTCCTTTCCCCAGGCAGCCATAACGAATGCGTCGTTAACGGAGATGCAGGCGACCTCCTGTACACCCTTGCTCTTCAGCTCTGCTGCCTGCGCCACAAAGCCTGGAAGATGAGTCTGAGAGATACAGGAGCAAGAAAGGACGCAGGATGTGAAACAGTGACTTCAGATGGTGCATAAGGGACGTACATGGGCTGCGTTTAGACAGGCAGTCCAATTCTGATCTTTTGACCAAATCACATCAGATCTTTACACATCAAGTGCTGATTTGATTGGTCAAAAGACCAATTAGTGAAAAAATAATTGGGCTGCCTGTCTAAATGTATCCATGGTGAAAAAAGAGTGCTAAAGAGAAACACACATCCAGGTCCATTCATTGAAACTAGGATGATCTAAATCAGGGGTAGACAACCCTGGTCCTGGGGTGCCAGGTGTGTTGAATTTAAGCAATCACTGACCTGATTAATTAGCTCAGTGTGGTGCCTCGTTGGGACAAAATCCCATTCAAAATCATGGTTTCGCAAACTCTGTCCTAAGGCCCACTACACAACTGATTAAAATAACCAACTCATCATCATCAAGCTTTGATTATTTGAATCCGCTGTGTAGTGCTAGAGCCAACCCCCCCCCTGCTCTAAAGGGACATTACCTTGGAACACCCAGGAGTGAAGGCCCCTGGCACAGCAAAGAGAACTCCCTTCTTCCCCTTGAAGAGTTGGTCCATAGACACCTTATTGCCTGGCTCATTCTCCTGAACCTCCACCGCAGGAAGCTTATCCCCAACCTAGTGTGTGTAGAGGGGAGACAATAGTTCAATCAAACACTGTTGAAGGTCAATCAAATGCTATGGAATCACATGAAAGCTGAAAATCATTTGAAAGTAAACCATGGTTCTGTTGAACATAAATTGCAACCCCTATTTAGTTAGAGGTACATAATTATGCACTTGACTAATTCCGTACTCATGTACAGCAGAATTTGGTGAAGAATGTATTGGACCCAGGCAGTGGTTAGGGACAGTCTGCCACCACAACAGCCTTGAAGTTACTACTGGAGCATGAAGACTTTGCTTAATGTTAGAGCAGAGTCCTTTCTGGGGCACTCACTGTCAGCAGTATGTTTAGCCATGCACAGTGTTGGTGCATCTACAGACTAGCCTCGTACAAACAATCTTGATCTCAGAGGTGTAACCAGACCTCACCTTCTTGAGATATACTCGCTTAGTTCAGTTCACGCTCCAGTAGGAAACATGCGTTTCTCCGATTGTGTGATTTATATCAAAGGGATTTTATCTATTCATTCTCATAACTCCTGGAATACATTTGTCAATAATATGAGTTGGAAAAATGTTTGATTATTACCACACATATACCTGTGTGTTAAAGTAGAGTTTTTTTTCAGAATTATCCATAACATTACCCAGTGAATCATTACATGAAGAAACAAACAAATTAACATGAACTGTACTTTTTGTGTTGAGCATCAACGAACGGTTGTGCACTTAATTTGGCATGGTCTACATGTAAAGAGATTATGGCAAGATATTTATAGATAATGATAATATTCTAGATGACTTTTGTTTATTAAGGGAGAAAAAGTGTGGCTCGGTTTCCTTGACGACAATAAGGATAAAGAAAAACTTTTACCGCAAATTAATTGTGCAAATGGAAAAACCTCATGGTCACAAATGTCAATTCACTAATAAAACAAAATGTAAAAACACTAACTTTATTTCTATAAGGAGTTTGAGCAGTACATTAGGATCATTCTAGAAATAAGAAAGCTGTAAAAGCAGTCAATTTGTGTGTCTTTTAAGGTCTTTGTATAATCTCTAATTTGTTATAACCCTAGCATATAGCGTATACAATGAACGTACAAAATGTTAGGAATACCTTCCTAATATTGAGTTGCACCCCCTTTTGCCCTCAGGGCAGCCTCAATTCGTCAGGGGCGTTCCACAGGGATGCTGGCCCATGTTGACTCCAATGCTTCCCACAGTTGTATCAAGTTGGCTGGATGTCCTTTTGGTGGTGGACCATTGTTGATACACATGGGAAACCGTTGAGTGTGAAAAACCCTGCAGCATTGCAGTTCTTGACAAACTCAAACCGGTGAGCATGGCACCTACTACCATTCAAAGGCACTTAAATATTTTGTCTTGCCCATTCAAGGCTCAAAAATCCTTCTTTAACCAGTCTCCTCCCCTTCATCTACACCAGGTATTCCCAATCTGGGTTACGCGTACCCCGTAATGCCGTCGGGGGTATGCCAAATAAAAATGTGATTTCCATTTTTTTTCTCACATTTTCAAACAGTCCATTTATATTTTCCAACGGGGCTATACATTTGGGTGAGGTTTTTTTCTCGCCTAAGTAGCCTTGTTTCATTGGCAAAAATCAAATTAAACCATCTAGTGTTCAGTGAAATAACAACACAATGTCAAATACAGGTAGCCTAGTCAAATAATTAACAGTTACTCTCTCGCAGGAATTCCACTAACGGTCCGTATGTAACCAAACGTAGCTGCTGCTCATTCCGTTTGCTCGAAAATTGATAAAATTGCAAAAAAAAGTAAGGCCCGCGTCCATAGAGATACATACCAGCTCTACTGGTAGTATTGCTACTACCAGCAGTACCTGCACCTGTCGGCGACACAAGTTGTTCTGCTTCCACCAGCACATCCAATGCAAGCGTCAGTAATTGTTGTTAGCCCAGCTAGCATGGACACTGACAGTTGTGAACCTGATGCAGCCGAAGAGCTACTGCCCCCTTACCCGGGAAAGCACCGAACAGACAGGGATGTTGGACCATCGAAGAGGCGCAAATATGATAACTACATTGATTTGGGGCTCACTTATTTATATTGGGAGTAGTACCTTTCCACAGCGTGTTATGTGCAAAAGTACTATCTCACGACTCGATGAAACCTTCACTCTTGCACAGACATTTAGAAACAAAACATACCAATTTGAAAAATAAGCCACTGGAGTTTTTTTGTTGCAAGAATTAAGATGACTTTCAAGTAGTAAAACATGTATAAAAGCAACAGACACCATTAATAAGAAGGGGCTAGAAGCATCTTATATAGTGAGCTACCGAGTGGCTAAGACAGTCAAGCCCCATACTATTGCGGAGGACTTCATTCTTCCTGCTGATGTGGATATGGCTAGAACAATGCTGGGGGAAAAGGCCCAAAAAACTATACAGACAATTGCTTCATCAAACAACACTGTTTCACAAAGCATCAGTGACATGGCAGGAGATGTTTTGAAACAATTACTGCTTCGCATACAAGCCAGTGAATTGTATGCATTACAGCTGGAGGAGTCAACAGACATGGCAGACTTGGCACATGTCCATTATATTTGGCATATGTCCATTATATTTATGGGGAGGGTCAATTAAGGAAGACATCCTCTTCTGCAAACCAGGACAGCATGAGAGGATATTTTTAAAAGTACTGGACAACTTTGTGACATCAAATGGACTTTGGTGGTAAAGATGTGTTGGTATCTGTTCTGATGGCGCAAAAGCCATGACAGGGAGACATAGTGGAGTGGTAATGCACGTGCAAGCAGTTTCTCCCAATGCCACTGCAGCCTCCACTGAGAGACTCTTGCTGCAAAGGGAATGCCCGACAGCTTTAAAGACGTTTTGGACACTACAGTGAAAATTGTTAACTTTGTTAAAGCAAGGCCCCTGAATGCTCATGCATCTTCTGCAATATGCAATGATATGGGCAGTGACCATGTAACGCTTTTACAACATACAGAAGTGCACTTGTTATCAAGGGGCAAAGTATTGACATGTTTTTTAAAAATTGATAGACAAGCTTTCTTTCCCCAACATCATTTTCACTTGTCTGGCTGCTTGCACGATGACGAGTTTCTCACACGACTGGCCTATTTGGGTGATGTTTTTCCTCACCTCAATGAACTGAATCTAGGATTACAGGGACTCTCCTCAACTATATTCAATGTGCGGGACAAAGTTGAGGCTATGATTAAGACGTTGGAGCTCTTCTCTGTCTGCATTAACAAGGACAACACACCAGTCTTTCCATTATTGTATGATTTTTGGTGTGCAAATGAACAAGCTTACGGACAATGTCAAATAGCAAAGCACCTGTGGGAGTTGGGTGTGCAATTATGCAGGTGTAGCCAATGTGAAATGGCTAGGTAGTTAGCGGTGGTGCGCGCTAGTGGTGTTTCAATCGGTGACATCACTTGCTCTGAGACCTTGAAGTAGTGGTTCCCCTTGGTCTGCAAAGGCCGTGGCTTTTGTGGAGCAATGGGTAACGATGCTTCGAGGGTGACTGTTGATGTGTGCAGAGCGTCCCTGGTTCGCGCCCAGGTCGGGGCGAGGGGGGTTGGACGTAAAGAGTCTCATCGAAATTGCAACAAGCGGTTCTGTGAAAATTGAATTTAAATCAGAAGCCACTGCCAGATTTCTAGAGAGGGCTGTGCTCAGAGTTTCTTGCCTTTGCAAATCGCACTGTTAGACACTGATGCCCTTTGCAACCACATACTTATGTGAAAGTGGATTCGCGGCCCTCACTAGCATGAAAATGAAATACAGGCACAGACTGTGGTCCTTCTGTAGCTCAGTTGGTAGAGCATGGCGCTTGTAACGCCAGGGTAGTGGGTTCGATCCCCGGGACCACCCATACGTAGAATGTATGCACACATGACTGTAAGTCGCTTTGGATAAAAGCGTCTGCATATATTACTGTGCGTGGAAGATGATTTAAGACAGAGACTCTCCAATACAAACCAACATTGCAGAGTTTATGCCATGCCATTTAGCAGACGCTTTTATCCAAAGCGACTTACAGTCATGTGTGCATACATTCTACGTATGGGTGGTCCCGGGGATCGAACCCACTACCCTGGCGTTACAAGCGCCATGCTCTACCAACTGAGCTACAGAAGGACCACCAGAGTTATGTGCATACTTTCAAGCACATGCACCCTTCTCATTAACCTGTGGTGAGTTAGTCACAATTTTCAATGAATAAATACAGTTTTAAAATGTAGGATGTTTAAATAAAGAGCAACATTTTTAATCATTATTTGTTCCCTGGTCCTATAAGAGCTCTTTGTCACTTCCCATGAGCCGGATTGTTACAAAAAGTAATACTTATGTTTAATCAAGTGTATACTGTGTGTGTGGCAGGTTTACAATGACGGCAAAAAAAAACAATATTTTAGAGTGCGCTGACCCTGGTGCTAGAGGGTTTACACAGCTGGAGGTTGAATGTTTGAAGGGGTACGGTACTACAAAAAGTTTGGAAACCACTGATCTTCACGGATTGAAGTGGATTTAACAGGTGACATCAATAAGGCATCATAGCTTTCTACCGGATTCACGAGTCTATGTAATGGAAAGCGCAGGCGTTCCTAATGTTTTGTATACTCAGTGTTTGTTTTTATTTTATGCATACTGGTGTTTCGTGCAATACAGGTTTGTCAAAAACCCATCCTGATCTCGCGAGCATACATTACATTTTGCTACATGGATAGCGAAAAAGAATGTCAATTCGCGAGATGAGGATATTTATTCCGAGGCTATCCACCTACAGCCACAAATAATTAATAAATAAGTGGATGTAGGAAAATCTATGGATAGGGGTCTACGGTGGTAACTGTATTGTAATATGTATTTGATAGAAAATGGATTTCATGTTGTTAATCCTTTACGTATACTTCCTTCATGCGTCAGATCTGATTCCATACAAATGAAGTGGACAAACCTTCCCAATCCGGTTATCTAATTTTGCCGACTATAAAAAGCAGACTTCGCTTGAATGCAACGGCCGACCATATTCAGGTTTTTACCCCAATCAGGACAAATGCCTAGTTGCATCATGGACTCGAGAATGGCGGCTGTATGAGTCATGGACTCGAGAATAAGTATAATAATCACGTTTTACAAACCTCAAAATTGTCTACAGTCAAGGTCAACAAGGATAGTTATTTTTTAGATTTAAACATTTTTGTTGACAGAATTTCTTACCTTGATAGGCATGTTGACAATGATCGTGGTGTGTAGTGGTCTGATGCACTGGACAAAACCGGTCCCTTTGAGAATCGCTGAGCTGGAAATCATTGGCCTGTGTTGAGGCGAGCCCCTTTGACGCCGTTCATTGGCAGCAGACGACGTTCAGTGCGGATGTCACAAAAAAAATGTTTGCACAACAGTTACCCCACCCCCGCCCCAAGCGTCCGTTTGCAACGGAATCCAGAAAATACCAGTTTACTGCAATACTTATTTTGTAAACTCTAACACAGTTACCACTTTAGGAGTAACGGGTGGTAGTGGGTGGACTGCGTCCCCCCTTTTGTAGGCCGCAAACATTTTTGGGCCTCCCGTGAGAATTTATTTTCACAAAAAATGTGCCAATCAGCGTTGAGCTAAATTGTACGAGCTAAACTGTGAATAGTCCTGGCGCACCAAAAACAAGTGTCAAGGGAAGCCAGCTTTGGTTTTGACATCACTCCTATCAAATCGCATTGAGAGCATAAATCATTGACAGAAACAGCATGAATTGTTGCATCTCCTTGTTTTGTCTTCCTGTGGCTAGTAGCTAGCTAGCTATTTTAATTGTGCCTTTATTTAACTAGGCAAGTCCATTAAGAACAAATTCTTACTTACAATGATGGCCTACCAGAAGGCAAAAGGCCTCCTGAGGGGACTAATATAAAATAACAATATAGGACAAAACACACATCACGACAAGAGAGACACCAAAAGTTGACCCTTCCCTAAATTAGCCATGGAATACTGACCAATGATTATGATTATAACTGCGATTCTGTTCCAACCATTAATTCATACAATGTTGTGCCCCTGGCCTGAGAGGATGGAAGTTCAATATGTAGATACTTAGAAGGCTGATGTTAACTAGCTAACGTTGCCCATTAATGGAAGTTAGGCTAGCGAGCAAGCATTTTAGCCGGGTAGCCGAGGACAACAATTTTTTTAAAGTGTGTACTGTATGACCGAGTGATAGACAGTTTCGTCAACATGAAAGAGCAGAGGATGGCATTGGCGTTTCTCTACAAGTAGGGTGAGTTAATATATTTTCTACTTGAAGGAACACGCACGCACACAGAAATCAGCACCATAGACAGCAATGTCATATTTAGCTTACGTTGAATGGACTAAATCGTTTTTGGTATCTTTTAGTTGTCACTGTATTAGACTAAGCAGTGGTGATTTGATGATGTTGAAATGTTGAAGCTAAAATGGTATTCTTATTGTCTTTTTATTGTCTCAGCCTTTAGGCCTATATATACTACCGTTCAAAAGTTTTAGGACACCTACTAATTCAAGGGTTTTTCTTAATTGGTTTACTATTTTCTACATTGTAGAATAATAGTGAAGACATCAAAACCATGAAATAACACATGGAATCATGTAGTAACCAAAAAAGTGTTAAACAAATCAAAATATATTTGAGATTCTTAAAATAGCCACCCTTTACCTCGATGACAGCTTTGCACACTCTTGGCATTCTCTCAACCAGCTTCACCTGGAATGCTTTTCCAACAGTCTTGAAGGAGTTCCCACCTATGCTGAGTTGGCTGCTTTTCCTTCACTCTGCGGTCCGACTCATCCCGAACCATCTCAATTTGTTTGAAGTCGGGGGACTGTGGAGGCAAGTTCATCTGATGCAGCACTCCCATCACTCTCTTTCTTGATAAAATAGCCCTTACACAGCCTGGAGGTGTGTTGGGTCATTGTCCTGTTGAAAAACTACTGATAGTCCCACTAAGCCCAAACCAGATGGGATGGCGTATCGCTGCAGAATACTGTGGTAGCCATGCTGGTTAAGTATGCCTTGAATTCTAAATAGATCACAGACAGTGTCAACAGCAAAGCTCCCCCACACCAAAACACCTCCTCCTCCATGCTTTACGGTGGAAAATACACATGCAGCGATCATCCCTTCACCCACACCGCATCTCACAAAGACACAGCGGTTAGAACCGAAAACCTCCACTTTGGACTCCAGACCAAAGGATACATTTCCCCCGGTCTCATGTCCATTGCTCGTGTTTCTTGGCCCGAGCAAGTGTCTTCTTAGTTTTGGTGTCCTTTAGTAGTGGTTTCTTTTCAGCAATTCGACCATGAAGGCCTGATTCACAGTCTCCTCTGAATAGTTGATGTTGATGTCTGTTACTTGAACTCTGTGAAGCATATATTTGGGTTGCAATTTCTGAGGCTCGTAACTCTAATGAACTTATCCTCTGCAGCAGAGGTAACTCTGGGTCTTCCATTCCTGTGGCGGTCCTCATGAGAGCCAGTTTCATCATAGCACTTGATGTTTTTTGCGACTGCACTTGAAGAAACTTTCAAAGTTCTTGACATTTTCCGTATGAACTGACCTTCTTGTCTTAAAGTAATGATGGACTATCATTTCTCTTTGCTTATTTGAGCTGTCCTTGCAATAATATGGATTTGGTATTTTACCAAATAGGGCTATCTTCTGTATATCCCCCTACCTTGTCACAACACAACTGATTGGCTCAAATGCATTACCTAGGAAATAAATTATACAAATGAATTTTTAACAAGGCAGACCTGTTCATTGAAATGCATACCAGGTGATTACCTCATGAAGCTGGTTGAGAAAATGCCAAGAGTGTGCAAATCTGTCATCGAGGCAAAGTGTGGCTGTTTGAAGAATCTCAAAATATATTTTGATTTGTTTAAAACTTTTGGTTACTACATGATCCATATGTGTTATTTCATAGGTTTGATGTCTTCACTATTATTATACAATGTAGAAAACCCTTGAATGAGAAGGTATTCTAAAACTTTTGACCAGTAGTGTATATCACGGTCGCAAGGCATATGAATTTACAGGTTATAGAGCAATCAATGCAATTATCACAATACATAGGTTGTTATACAGTGCATTCGGAAAGTAGTCAGACCCCATGACATTTTCCACATTTTGTTATGTTACAGCCTTATTCTAAAATAGATTCAATAATTTTTTCCCTTCATCAATCTACACACAATACTCCATAATGACAAAGCGAAAACAGGTTTAGATATTTTTGAAAATGTTTTTAAAATAATAACAGAAATACCTTATTTAGTATTCAGACCCTTTGCTATGAGTTTTAGGTGTATCCTGTTTCCATTGATCATCCTTGAGATGTTTCTAAATCTTGATTGGTCCACCTGTGGTAAATTCTATTGATTGGACATGATTTGGAAAGGCAAACACCTGTCTATAGAAGGTCCCACAGTTGACAGTGAATGTCAGAGCAAAAACCAAGCCATGAGGTCGAAGGAATTGTCTGTAGAGCTCAGAGACAGGATTGTGCCGAGGTACAGATCTGGGGAAGGGTACCAAAAATGTCTGCAGCATTGAAGGTCTCCAAGAACACGGTGGCCTCCATCATTCTTAAATGGAAGGAGTTTGGAACCACCAAGTCTTCCTTTTTTTTGCAAAACTTTCTAAAAACCTGTTTTCGCTTTGGCATTATGGTATGTGTGTGGATTGATGAGGGATAAATATATTTAATACATTCTAGAATAAGGCTGTAACATAACAAAATGTGGACTGTAACTCTATGGCAGCACCGAAGGGGCTTGAATTTCCGAGCTCTCCCCGTAGATTTTGCGGTGACGTAGTGTCTCCATGAGTGACAGAACACTGAGGCAATTTGTATTATTATTAATTGCTAAACAGGTGGGGCTCAAAACAGGTGAGGCTCTGAATGACAGGTCGCCACTGGTTATTACACAGGTGCACCTTGTCCTGGAGACAATAAAAGGCCACTCTAAAATGTGCAGTTCTTTCACGCAACATAATGCGACAGATGTCTCAAGTTGAGGGAGCATGTAATTGGCATGCTGACTGCAGGAATGTCCACCAGAGCGATTTCCAGATCATTTAATGTTCATTTCTCTACCATAAGCGGCCTCTGTTGTTTTAGAGAATTTGGCAGTACATCCAACTGGCCACACAACTGCAGACCACATCAGGCCATGACCTCCACATCTGGCTTCTTCACCTGCGTAATTGTCAGAGGGGGGAGGGCGGGTGCTGAGTATTACTGTCTGTGATAAAGCCCTATTGTGGGGAAAAACTCCTGATTGGCTGGGCCTGGTTCCCCAGTGTGTGGACCTGGCTCCTAAGTGGGCGGGCCTATGGTCTCTGACACCCACGTAATGCATAGAGCATTTAATGTAAAGAAAAATGTGCAAAACCAAAATCCGTGATTTTTTTTCTAATCAAACCAAAACGACTTCAAAAAGCATGGTACACTCAGCACTAGATGTCATAATAAAACTGCAAATATTTCTCTCTGCATCCATGGCCAAATGTGGAAAATTGCAGCAAACTTGCTTTAAAACGGCAAAATTTTCTTTACGCCCCATGGCAAATAATGAAGAATTGTAGGCAATGTTTTGCTTGCAAGGGAGGGACAAAATTGAACTTAGGGCCCACATAAGGCTAGGGCTGGCTCTGACTGCATGTATGGATGTGGGTAGCAGACGCACATCCACTGTAGCCCCTCAAGATGAGTTCAGATTTGCCCACGCCACCCCTAACTGAAACAAAACGTGGACGAGTATTGGGCACATGCAGATCCTTAGATCAGAGCTGTGAAGGGTTGGGCCGTGCAACAGAACATCAAAAAGCAGGACAAAGGCATAGAAACCCTGCCACACGTATCGATGCGTCAGGGAATTTGGAGATGCATAAGCTTGTACAGGTAGATAAGAACAGAACACATTGGGCCTCAAGCAGATATGAGCCAGTCCAGATATGAAGCTTAACTTCAGGTGAAGAAGAAAATAAATCCACAGCCTTCCACACAAACAAGATCATTACATGCTGCACCCACACAGTGAGACTACCTTTCTCATGAAGGATGCACCAATTGTGCCTTTTGGGCAGTGTAATTTGGTACAATATTGTTTACCTAATTTTAACATGGTTTAACTGCATTTAAAAACATGTTTTTCCCATCTCAAGAGGTTAATTAAAAAAAATACTATTGTAAAGTGCCAATGAACTACCAGATAAAGTAACAGAGTTGACTGCAACATGGTTGATATTTTCATCTTATGCGATAAATCCCCCTTGTGACAGGAGGAATGAAAGCTTGTGGTGTACAACAGGGGAGGGGCAATAGAATGCAAGTTTCACAAAAATGTGTTAATATAATAATAATAATAATATGCCATTTAGCAGACGCTTTTATCCAAAGGGACTTACAGTCATGTGTGCATACATTCTACGTATGGGTGGTCCCGGGGATCGAACCCACTACCCTGGCGTTACAAGCTCCATGCTCTACCAACTGAGCTACAAACATTTCATGCCCATCTATGAGTAACAGGGTTGTGTTGTGCTCTAATTCGTTTTTTTTATACACCATGAAAACACAAAAAAATGGCCAAAGAGTAGAACCAGTTCACCTATATTTACACAGATTTCACTATATGTCCAATGTTACTTTTGAAACCATTTTATTATTAAAACAAGATTTCAGTTCATGTTAACAGGGTTGACCTTAAAATGAGGAACAGACGTAAATGAATCACTAATCACATTAAATGAATAATTATCTTCAGACAATACAGTCAAAGCAACAAAATAACTACTGCTTTGCAATGATCTTAAGACATTTACATTTAAGTCATTTAGCAGACGCTCTTATCCAGAGCGAATTTAGGGGTTGAGTAGGATAAAAATCCTCATTGAAGTCAGAAAAACATGCACTTTAGCACATCTTTATTCTTTAAACTGATTTCTTGAATTTTCTGTGGTTCATATTAGGCACTTCATTTAATAAAAACAGGCGTATTCAAAAGTAATATTGGTGCACAATTTATACTTAAAATATCAAAGGGACTCAAAAGGCATTCTATTTGTGGAACGACCCTGCTGTACGACAATATATTCAAAAGTTTTATTAATAACAAAATTGAACAAATTCAATAACCCAATCCCCATATATGAGCCAATGGAGACGCAAAAATGTATCTGTAAAAGAAGGGAAGATATCACACTTCTGCAGCAGCTTTCCCCAAGCTAGGCATGAGAATCACAGTACACTTTGGTCTCCGAGCCACAACGCAATTACTGGAAGTACATATATATATACCATTTATATAGTAATATAGTTTATAGAGCATTATATTTTATTATGTGACCTGAAATTGAACAAACTTTGCCATACTACACACACAATATAATGATTGAAATAACCTAGAAAATGTATCCCATTTACTATAACAGCGGGTCCTTGGATTGAATTGTGGTTGACCACTACTCTGTCTTGTCTTTAGTACGGCTATTCCTGTAACAAACCACCTGGGTCAGGAGCAGGCAGCTGAGACAGGCAGCCACTACATGGGTCACAGTAGAGACAGAGCTCCAGTCTCGAGTTTCCTACAGAGAGGGATAAGGCCAGGGGAGGGGGGATGAGAGGGGGATAAGGGAGGAGGAATGAGAGGGGGATAAGGGAGGAAAGGTATGAGAGGGGGATAAGGGAGGAAAGGTATGAGAGGGGGATAAGGGAGGAAAGGTATGAGAGGGGAATAATGTAGGAGAAGGATGAGGAACAGAGGAGTGACAAGGGAAAAGAGATGGTAGAAGTCAAATGAGAAGGCAGGGTAGAATGCAAAGAGGCATTGAAAGGGAATGTAAAGGTACAGATTTTTTTTATACCTGTAGAGAGGTGAAGATAAGAGCCAGGGAGCCAGTGAAGACCAGGAACACAGACAGAGCTGACAGCTGGCCCGTGTTGCCATGGTAGTAGTTAGTCCCTGCCTGGATCACCTGGATAAACATCCAACATAAAACAATCAACAGTCAGTCTGTACAAGTCAATATAGGCAAATGTTTATTATGACCTAACATAAGCAGTTCTCTTTTCTCTCGATTGACAAAGACCTAAATGATAACAGCAGACTAATCCAATGTAGTACTTCTCCTGCTGAAGTTTGAGATAAGCAACTTATCTCATCGGCCAGAGGGGTACACAAAAAGCAAGATCAATGACTGAGCCAGCGAACTATTCTGAAATAATGTTTTTTTTTTTTAAAGATGAGCATAAAATGGACACTGTCTTATTGACTCAACATCCAAAAATGCATATCTAAGCGTTGCTTTCTTAAATGGACCAGAAAATCAACCTTTGTTTATCAAAGTTAGCTAGGTAACTCATTAATCCTGCTTTGTAGTATACCCCTCTGCTCCTATAGACGGGTTGACTGACAGCGGAACGGAAATGAACGGCCAGGTAGCTAGCAACAATGACAAGAAGCTGACTAGTGATCTCTGGCCGCCCAACAAGCTGCCCACTTGACCCCATCCCCTCCTCCATCTCTGGAGACCTTCTCCCATTCCTCACTTCCCTCATCACTGACCGCGTTCCAACTGACTTCAAGATGGCCAGAGTCGCTCCTCTCCGTAAGAAACCAATACTCGACACCTCTGACGTGAAACTACAGACCTGTATTCCTTCTTTATTCTCTTTCTAAAACACTTGTGTGCCGTCTCTGACCAATTCTCTCGTTATCTCTCAGAATAATCTTCTTGACTCTAACCTGTCAGGCTTCAAGACAAGTCACTTAACAGAGACTGCTCTTCTCTGTGTCACAGAGGCTTTGCCAAAGCTGACTCACTCTCCTCTGTTCTCATCCTCCTAGATCTATCCGCTGCCTTCGACACCGTGAACCATCAGATCCTCCTCTCCACCCTCTCAGGGTTAGGCATCTCAGGCTCTGCACACTCCTGGGTTGCATTCCTACCTGACAGGTCGCTCCTACCAGCTGTCTTGGAGAGGATCTGTGTCTGCTCTCACTACTGGTGTCCACCAGGGCTCAGTTCTAGGCCCTCCTTTACGTTTCCTTTTACACCAAGTCACTCAGCTCGGTCATTTCCTCACATGGTCTCTCCTATAAATAACTGCTATGCGGATGACACTCAACTACTCTTCTCCTTCCCCCCTTCTGACACCCAGGTGGCGACATCTGTGTAACCGGCATACATCTCAGCTTGGATGTCGGCTCACCACCGCAAGCTCGAAAACACTGAGATGCTCTTCCTCCCGGGGAAGGCCTACCCTCTCCAAGACCACTCCATCACGGTTGACAGCTCCACGGTGTCCCCTCCCAGAGTGCAAAGAACTTTGGGTGACGCTGGACAACACCCTGTCCTCTGCACACATCAAACCAGTGACTCGCTCCTGCAGGTTCATGCTCTACAACATCTGTAGAGTACGACCTTTCCTCACACAGGAAGAGGTGCAGGTCCTAATCCAGGCACTTGTCATCTCCCGTCTAGACTCCTGGAATCTGTTGGCTGGGCTTCCCACTTGTGCCATCAAACCCCTGTAACTTATCCTGGATGCCACAGCGTGCCTGGTGTTCAACCTTCCTAAGTACTCCCCGCTCCTTCCACTGGCTTCCAGACGAAGCAAACATTATCTTCAAGACCCTGGTGCTTGCATACAGAGCAGCAAGGGGAACAGCATTACCTTCAAGCTATGCAAAAACCTACATCCCATCCGAGCACTCCGTTCCGCAACCTCTGGTCTCTTGGCCCTTCCACCCATTCGGGAGGGCAGCTCCCACTCAACGCTCTTCTCTGTCCTGGCACCCCAATGGTGGAACAAGCTTCCCCCCTAAAGTCAGGACAATGGAGTCCCTACCCATCTTTCCAAAATGTCTTAAACCCTACCTCTTTGAAAAGTATCTTAAATAACTACCAACACCCCTTAAAATGAAATGTAAAAATAATCTTAGGTCGCGTTTTTCAGCCTCTTTGTATCTTGTTATTGAGACCATGTCTTGTTTTGAGGTGTTTTGACTGACATGTCTATGCTAATATGGCTAGCTAACCAACAACTGGAACTATGCATTTGAGACCTGTGCTCATTGTGCAAATGTATTTGTTTTCAATAAACAATGAGACAAATTATAGTTTACATGCTGTCAAAAGTTTAACCAACCCAGTCTGTTTTGCTCCATAGTTTCACAAGCGTTGGTTTTGTTGCTAAACAACCAACACTTCTACACCATCTGCTGACTGTACCTTAACTGCTATAAGCCTTGCAGTTGATTACATTTCCATGCAAATTGAAAATAAAAGTATTGTGTCATACTCGGCTAGCAACAACAGCCAGCATGCTGGAGGCCTGCATCGCAGGGATGACGTGTTCAGGGACCAGAGGAGAGGTCAGGAGCAACATAACACCACCGTAGGCCAAGATGAATACTATACCTGCAGGAAACAAGGACAGTTATGACACAGCCCTGGTACAGACCATACACTCATATTCCTGTAAACTGTTGAACTACTTTGTCATAACATTGCCTAATTTGCTCCTTTTACCGAGGGGGTGGTGACTTACCAAACAGTAGCTAATCAACGTGTTTAAAACATTTAATCTCGCCACTATTGTGAGTATTGATGTAAAATGAATCTAAAAGGCAGGGACTCAGGCACACTGTAAGCACAAGTATACACAGAGAAGACTGGTCAAACCTTTGAGGGTGTTACCACTGTAGTGTTGAATGAGGAAGCCCATGGCCAAACCCTGCATAAACATGAACAGTCTCTCTGACCAAGCTCTGTGCAGACAGACAGACACACACACAAATGTTGTCAATAACAGGCTCTGTCCAATTCACTGGTTTGTGCTCATCAGCGTCACACTGTTGGCTGGATTAGTGTAAATCACTTTTGTTAAAAAGGAGGTGTAAAAAAATCTGAATTGATCATACTCAAGGGGGAAGTTGTTGGTGATACAGTAGACCACAGGACCTGTGATGGCATAGACCTGCAGTAGGACAGACCACCAGCTAATCCCTGATGCACTCCTGGCCCTCAGTACCTTCCACAGCTGAGGGAGCTGTGCTGTTTGGCAGACCGATAGGTGGAGGAGAGGGAAGGGCATATGAGAGAGGGGGAAAAGCAAAAAGGCATAGCAACAGACAGAAAGCGATATGTAGATATAGAACCTCTGCGTAACAGAGGTTTCCCGATTATTAATCCTTGCATAATGTGTGAGAGCAGTCGAAAAGACAGAGAGAGGTTTTTCTCACCCATTACAGTCCCAAGAATGATCCACACTCCCACAGTTTTGCTCAGAACTATCTTCCAGCATGGCACTATTATTGCAACAAAAAAAGTATCGTCAGACCACCTAAACCAGTATAAAGCTGTGACCCAAATTTCCAGATGAACATCTGGGGTGGAGGACTTGTTAAAATATTAGAAAATATCTACTGTAGGCTTTACAAGAGCTTCGGCAAGGCTTATAAAAACACTGTATACAAAAAAGGTGCTGAAACATTGTAACACTTTAACAATCACGCATGCAACAATTTCCTCAGCTTTGCTCTACGTAAGGATTTCTAAATAACACATCTGAAATGAATATCACGTCAGCAGCACATCTTTTTCGGACTAACAGGACAGCGAACCTCACCGTGGAGAAAGTTTAAGTCGACAAAAAAGTAGTCGTAACATTTCTCTGGCAAAAAGTATGTGAGTAGAAACTCTTTAGTTGGAGACAGCAATTCCTCCACCTCCGACGTGTCCATCGTTCTACAACTGTGTGCCCTTGGAAAGTTTTCCCACTGATTTTAGGGAAACAGTGGCAAACAAAGAGCTTTCCCATACATCCTTGCCAAGTATAATGCGGAACTAATGTCATTAAAGCGCAGCAAACGGGAAGCAAAAGCGGTTGCACTTTTCCCAGTGTCCAATGAGAAGACAGTTTTAGCAAGATCCTCTCTGATCCAACCAATCAAAACCGAGAGACCAGAGCACATCGTTAGGTTCCATTGGTGTCAGTGACAGTGGCAGCGTTTGGCAGATAATGTGCTGTGTTTATTTAATTTAAAAAATGCCTAGGTTTTTAGCTGAAGAGGGCTAATATAATCTTCCACAGATGACCCAGGTTCAAGCCCATTGACCATATAGATAGGTCATAGAGATCACTGTGCATGAGGCTGTGAAGGATACATGTCTAATGTGTTGATGGTAAACTGTTGGTATGGGAGATAGTTCTAAATACAAAAAGTTCACAAACTGACTGTCTTTCAAATTGGGGTTCTTAATGAAATCTGATATGATACTGTACCTCTGCAGAGGGGTACATGTTTGCTGAGAATCTGCATTATGCAGTTATGTCCATAGACTTACATATTATAACTAATGTAATAGGATATCTTTGGTTATATCTGACCGATGAACCTTTGGTGAGCAGGACAGGAAATATTGTTTAACATGATTGGGAAACAGGACAGCAGCAAACAGACAGACAAACATTCTAACAAACAGATCATGACAGAAGACGTACGAGACCAATGATATGTGATGGTGTCTGCTAATTTATTACAAAACACAAAGCACCTACAATATTTAAATTGACCCCTTGTTTCCTGCAGTGTAGCATTTGTCTTCACAGTGATTTAATTATGAACATTTTGTTTAGACAGTCACATCAAATTAACCATTGTAGCTTACTGAAAAACAGTACAAACACAGACATTCACAGCCATTAGACTAAAACCCACACAAAAAAATTAAACGAGTATTAACAAACATCAGCAAATTGAGTGAAAAATAGAATTTAATATTTTAAATACAGTATTTTTTAAATACAAATATCAATTAGAATTTTTCCATATTATAAGCTTTAGTACTACTATTATTTATTTTTCTTACTGTTGATGCTTAATTTACATTATGTGACTATACAAGGAAATGTGAAACTGAGTTTTGGTAATTTCTTGTATTGCTCATTTACGTCAATGTACACAAACATACTAACAATTAGCAATGACTTTACATCCTCTACATTGTGATAGTCTAAATCCCCCCCACCAACCGTACCTATATATGACAGACAAAGTGGCATTACATATTGCGTATCCTTATGAAAACACTACCTTTGTATTATTATATTAGAGTTAATATTGACACAAACATTAACTTTATTAAACTGTACACATTTTTTTTATTTATTCAGTCTTTGAGAAACAAAATACAAAAATGATGATAGAACACATAACAAATCAGACAGCAAGATATAGTACAGAGTTGAAACAATTGTCGCCTGGTGTTACTTTTTAATTTAAAAACCTGAATTACAATAATGGAGCCACAAATGGTCATCAAACGCAAACATCCACAGCCACGAAGAACATAACTCAATCTCGAACATTTGTTTGGGAGTTTCCAGACTGCAAAATCTCCTCTCACCACTAGGTGGGGTAATTGAGAGGAGAGTATGTTAATTCAACATGGTTGAATTAATATACTAAAGAACATGGGTTTTCTTCAATGCATTATCAGAAGAAAAAAATATATTTCAGTAATAAATTTGAAACATAACATTCACAACATTCACAATGGATTGCCTTATTCAGGTATTTCAGTACCAAACTTTCAGAGTTTAACCGTCTTATTTGAGTACCAAACTTTCCAAGTTTACCAATCTAAACTCAAGATTAAAATCCTGTAGAAAAAACAGATACTCAAGTATGAATTTCAATTAAAAGTGGCAATTAGTTGAATCTATCCCATCATTCATGTCAGGGACAACCACATTTACTGGATTCAGCTCTAATGGGCTTTTTTACCATGCCTTAAAGTTCTCAACAGTGAAAATACACAGTCATAACTTATCTATAGTAATACAGCACCCAACAAGTATGATTTAGAGTCTACATACATGTTGGGTGCTGTATTACTAGAAATGTTATGACATTGTAGACTGAATTAGCATTTTGCTGCTCTGATTGATTTACAATCACATTCTTCCTCAGCAAGTGGCCAAAGGACCAACAGTCCAGGCCCTTTACATTTGGCCATTTCTGGTAGCTTACAGACACTGTAGCTTAGAGAAACTGTAAGAGCTCTGAATAGATAAATGTAGTTCACAAATCAAGCCCATAAAACAGAGTAAACAGACAAATAGAAACTATGAGGAGGATTAAAAGGAGGGTCTCAGTCAGAGTGGCTGTAGATTCCCATATGAGGCTGAATGTGTTGCATTTCATGTTGCTCTAAACCCCATTTGGGCACTATTAGGCTTGCAGTTCAAAGGTCATACACAGTACGAAGACCTCCAGGTCAAAACAACAGAAGTCCCTTTCTTCAGTCTTTCAGCGGCTGCAAGAGGAGGAGCAAACTGTTCCGCTGAAACAACACCTCATATATATATATATATATTTTAAAAAACAGTTTAAATTCCTAATTTTAGCCCCAAATCGATTTGATCACTAATAACGGCAGTCAGTTAATCAAACTAATGGTTTTAAACAGCACATTCCATCTGAATCAGAGGGGTTGGAGAGGACCAGCGAAGAGATCTGGAGAATCAAGAATCCAATGAAAACATGCTCAGGAGCCATTGTTCCCCTCTGACCCAATCTTCTTTATTCACTCTGTTATGGCCAGGCTGACCAAGAAAGTAGAACAGTTACTTTTTCCCCTGATCTTGCCGCTTCAGTGTGGTGCCAACACTGCAAAATGACAGCGCACCTTCTCTCTCTCACATACACTCGCACAAAGGCTTGCGCATAATTCATTTTTTTTGTATGCCTATTGGGACTACTTACAGTATAAATAAAATCAAACAACTTCCAAGTACAGCGACACTTCAACACTTTGTTGACAATCATCATATTCCCTTTTCTTGGACTAATAACCATTTGCACAGCCTTTTATAAGCTGTTTTTCCACACCCACCCTGCCACATAGGCCTATATGTATAGCCAGTCATTGCCTAACCAGTTACCACTATTATTTTCTTTTGTATGTAAAGTATTGTATTGCTTTAAAAATATTGCAAGTAATTCCTATGAGTAAATTGTAAGACTGTGCGTCTGTGTATGTAGACTAACCTACTACTCTTATGGTTGGTCTGACCCTATACTGCAGTCTTTGTAAATGGTTGTTTCTTTGCCTGGTATTTTAGTATGGCTTTTGTGTGGAGGGAGATATTGCATTTTTCACAATCAAGACTCAGCCACAAGGTTACAGTCTGGTCTTAGATATCTAACTGCAGTTCTTCAGTAGTTTCTGATGTGAAGCTTACCCACTGGGCACACACACTGGTTGAAATGATGTTGAACCAACATGGAATAGTCATTGAATTGATGTCTGAGCCCAGTGCTACAAATGAAAAACCTTAGTGATACTGGAAATCTAATATGATTCTGACATTCAAACTGACTATGTCTTGGACTCTTTCAATGAAGTTTGGCAGTCAAGTATTAAGGTGTTAAACTCCACCATCAACCTCCACTGAGGGCATCTACAACATGTATACATGTTTTCTCCATTTTTTAAACACCATTTTGAATCTCTGAAGAGGCCAGAGATTATCTCCACATTCTTCATGGTCAGAATCTAAGACAAACCTCTCCGTTCACAGCAGCCAGCCATTCACTCTGCAGATTGCCCGTCTCTCATCGTGCCCTTGCATCCGCTCTCCTTGGCTTCTCCTCATCCTCCCTTCTCTCTAGGGCGAGTCCATCATGGCTTCCAGCATCTCTAGGAAGAGTTTGTGCATGGGCACGCCACCTCGGGTCTTGATGCTGTAGAAGGTGGTGAGGGCGCGACCAGCTGTCTGGCGGAGGAGGGGGAGGGTGAGGAGGAGGCGCCCCACCCGCTGGGGGTCCTCGGGATGTCGCTGGCACTCCATCTCCAACAGGGTCTGGTGGAGGAGGTCCCTCAGCTTCTGCACTGCTTCCATGTCCTCTATGTACACAGAGTCTGGCAGAGGAGAGGGGGAGCATGGTCAGACTGTATATCAGTGGGGGAAGAGGGTGTTTTTTTCTAAATGATTTATTTGATCTTTTGGAGAGATGGTTTCATAAGATTGTGTTTGGCAGAAAATGTGAATGATTAAGGAACAGGACACACCAGTCCAGACTAATGACCATCTTTGTATTTGCATAACACATAGTGCCTTTGTGGGTTAAGCAGACCGTGGGGGTGAATCTTCTGTTTACAGTAATTGTCTGTCAGTCCCTCAGGGCTGAAGTTATTTTCATCAACAATCTCTTCAAAAATGGAGACTATGACACCAATCTTTACTAATCTGTCTTCGGTGATTCCTTGAGTTGTATTTTCTTTTAAATAAACGGTTGGACATAAACTGTTGCTTAATGGAACTGAAAGTGGAATAGTGCTTCAAATAAAGCATGTCATCATATTAGCAACTAATTGTACATATGGAGGGTTCGGTATTTCAGTCTCACCTACTTCTTTCATCACATTTTCATGTTGTGACACTCCACATAATGCTGATTGTAAAAGGTATTCTAGGATTATACTTTTGTTTAGCTACTTTACCGGAGTTGGTGAGTGCGATGGCTTTGAGCATGACAAACTCCTCCCGGTCCAGCTGCAGGGAGCGGAAGCGTCGGGCCAGCTGGCTGATGGCTGCGTTGAGCTCTGTCAGTCCAGCCACGCGGGACATCTCCTCGTCAAGGACAAAGTCCTCAGCGAACACTACCTCATCTTCACAGCCCAGGGAGCGGAAGGCCACACCCAGCACCAGCACCTCCAACCACACGGACTGCAGCACCGACATCTGGTCTGCCAGAGACAGCGACAGGAAGCCTACAGTGGGGGACAGGGTAGACTGACTGATCAATCACTAGGCTAAAAGCTGATACAACGAGACAGCATTCTAGTCCCTGATCAAGGCATAATGAACCACTGCAGGGCTACTGATAAGAGTTGAGGGCTAGTTCCCACTAACTTATTTCACCTTACTTTCCATACTTTCCGCCATTCTCTTCTCATGCCGATCTCCCTCCCCACCAATCCCTCTTCCCTGTCCCCCTTACCGGGGATGTGTTTGGCCCAACCGATGATGACGACCAGTTCGCGGTCGGCGAGGTCACAGAGGGTGGTGAGTGTGCGCTGAGCCGTATCAGGCTGCAGGGGGTCAGGCATGGCAAACAGTTTCTCTGGCTCTGCCACCAGGAGGTGGGACACGATGATGTTGGAGGAGCCTGGGTCACGCACACAAACAGAAAGCAAAGGTCATGGCACAACTGATGTTACATTTACCATTAAAACAAAGGACAAAGGCACTATGTGCATCTAAACTCATCCTTATGTGGAAATAGTTCCATGATGTTACTTGATGCTTCTGTTCAGAAATGAAGGCTCTCTGGAAAAACAGACTGCACAGTTAAGAGTGTTTCTTAACTGAAAAACTCTGAAAATGTCTTCTGAACAATCTCCTACCTTTCTCCCCTTCCTTCCTAAGCGGTAGAGGGGCACTCTGGTAGGTCGCATTCTCCACCTCTGGACGCCTTTTATACTTCTGTCTCCCTCCTCTGACCCGGTCCAGACGGACTCCTGCAACACACAACACCACCACAATGAATAGAAAGTGAAAAGGAGAGTAGGAGAGTGAGAGAGAAAAAGAGAAACAAATTCCCTTTGTTTGGAGAAGTATGGAGATAGAAAAAAAGGCAGATCTTAATCAAATAACTACTTTCCACACTGCATCAAACAGTGTCTCCAGACCAGACCAGACCACTAGTTAAGGGCTATGGGTAATATATGCTCACCCTCTTTCAGCATGCCTACTTTAAGGCACTTGGTGAAGCGGCACGCCTGGCAAGCCTTTCTGCGCCTCTTGGTGATCTCACATTCGTTTGACGCAGGACAGCTATATTCGATGTTACCTTAGGTAAGGCAAGGAGGTGGAAAGAAGGACGGAGAGAAGGAGAATAAACAAACAATAGCGATATGAGACTTCTGTCAAAGCAATCAAGGTCTATCCCATTTCATTCACTATACTGGATTGCAGAAACGCACAAGACACACACTCAACTTCATCCACACACACAAACACACATCCTTACCTTGGATGGTTCTCTTGAAGAAGGCCTTGCAGGCTTCACACGAGGCTACACCGTAGTGGTAGCCAGATCCTACATCTCCACACACTAAACACAGTCTCTTGGGTAGTGTGCTCAGGGCATACTTGCACCGCCCTCCTCCGCTACCTGTGGATCCCTCCTCCGCCCCATCACCACCCTCCTCCTTGAAGTGGCACCGCAGGGCCGGTGTGTACAGAGGGGGTGAGTAGCGCCCAACCCCGTCTCCTCTTGTCCCACCTCCACCACTCTGGGAGGAGTCTGAGGAGGCTCCCCCTGGGCTGGCCCGGCCCCCACCACCTCCCTCTGGACTGCTGGGCTCTGCCTTGATGTACAGGTCTGACCGACGCTCCCTGGAAGACATGATCACTGCAGACAGAGGGGAGAAAGATAGGGGGGGTGAGACAGAGGTATCAGACTGTCACACATCCATTTCTGAGTCACCTTTTCATTACATGTTAGTATCAATACACCCTCCAGACAACCAGGACCAACATCAATCCTAAGGAGACAACATTAAAATAATCAAAGCTGTTGCCTCAATGCTGAATTATATCACTCGCTTGACATCTGACAAGTCACGGCGAAGACACCTTTGGCTTGACTGCCAAGCACCAACAGAGAGCTGCAAAGACATAATACACACTGTAATATGCCTCCTTTTCCCTTATTAAAAGCAAAAAAAACTGTAGGCTTTCACAGTGTTGGATTCAAGGTTAAACGTGGAACACTTATACTCAGAAGTATAGGAACATTAGTTACAAAAGAGACATGAGGGGTGCCATAACGAAGTTTGGGGGCGGCTGAGCGCAGGGAAAACAATCGCACGTGACAGTACTGATAAGGGGAGAAACCGTTAAAGGCTCATATCACTTAGTTCCCTGCTTAGCAAGAATGATGCAATGTTTAGCGATAAGGAGGAGACTCCACCCAAAGTGGGGTATGAATACCACCACGGGGGAAGCCATACCTTTGTCTGAATTACAACTGATCTGGTCTCTTTGGTTTGATAAAAAAATCATGGTGAATCCTGCCGACAACGCCAACTGTTAGGTTCTAATTTTCAGTGTAAATAACTCACGGACACTAGAGAAGCTTAACCAAGTTGAATTGTTCCCAAAGGGTCGATTCAGCTGTAATTCAGACAAAGGCATGGCTTCCCCCGTGGTGGTATTCATACCCCACTTTGGGTGGAGTCTCCTCCTTATCGCTAAATATTGCATCATTCTTGCTAGGTGATGGGAGGAAAAACAATGACAGTTACATATCGTAATATTATTTTGGACAATATTATATTGGAGTCAAAGTACGTTAGCTTGAGCTTGTCGGCTGCATCTGCACCAAAACTCTGGTATTTTTCCTAATTTAGCTTGTTCTCCATCCTCTTTTTAAATAGTGAGCCAACATGTTTTCAGCACTTTAATTTCAATGACTGATCAAACTAATGTTCTCATGCTCTCATCTCTCAGCAGTAGACATATTTGGAACATGAAATCACAATATTGAACAGCAATAAATATAGAATCGTGGAAATCGCAATACATATCGTATCGGCACCTAAGTATCGTGATATCGTATCGTGGGGTCCCTGGTGCTTCCCAGCCCTACTGCAGTGTGGGTACCTATTGCCTCATAGATATGCAACAACCAGTAGCCTATAAGACAAATGGCTGCACACCAGCAGAGAATAATTTGACATAACAATAATGGGATATTTTGAATTACGAGAGAGAGAAATAGGCGAGCGAGATGGAGACAGAGAAGGGGAAGGGAGAGCGTGTTCAAGCATGCATGCGTGTGAGACCGTATGTACCGTATTTGAGCGCTAAAATGCTAAGGGATGTGAGAGGGACCATAATCCCAGCTCCAACCTACTCTGACCTCTCCAGATTAGGGTCATTAATCCAGAGCAGAGTAGCAGCAATCCCTTAACCCCATAAGGAATCCCAGTAAGGAGATGGACGACACTCCCAACACTCTCCATTGTGACGCACTGAACCTACAAACAGCATTAGAGACAGTTGTGCATGGCCGATTATCACTTAATCATCTGTACAACTGTAGAAAGAGAACACTTTCAAAATGTAATGCAAAAATGTTAATTAAAGAGATTCTGGGATTATGACAGCACACAGCACACAGACAGAGATTGTGTAAAAAGGGGATCCTGTCTCTGAACTCTACACTGTAGGCCACTGGTCCTACCCTTCTCCTCCTTTCCACAGATCAGCAGGAGGTGTTGCAATGTGGGCCAATGTACTTTGGTTGGTCCAGTGGCCAAATGCTTCTCACACGCCGTTCACTATGGCCTGTAATCTTTACGCCTTTACGTAACACGTCAACTATGACATTACTACCCTGACCCCAACCCCACCTCTCTACTATTTGTAACAGGAGTTACAGTCCAACTGCAAAGGAGGGAGAGAGACACAGGCACAGATGCTTTCTAGTAAAATATATCCATGCCAAGAATTTCACACGCTGTTCTAGCTCCCATCTTTGGCATAGGTGACCATTTATTATTTGTGAAGCTATTCAATATTTACAATGTTCTGATAATGATGATCCCAACGGGTAAATAATAATCTCCTGACTTTTGTGAAATTAACATATTCAAGAGTGATAAAATGAAGTGGTAAAACAGAGATTTCAATGATCTGACAATGATCTGACAAATGCTGAGTTCTTCACGCCTATTTGTCAGAATGAGCCTTAACAATATAATCGGTCACCATCGCTGAACTCAGACTCGAGAGACAACCGGAAGAAGCCCCCGCAAGATTCAATAAAATGTGCAGTGCATGTGAGTTAGCTAGCTAGCTAGCTGTGTTGACAGCTATGAATTTACTAACTATTTTTTCGTGTACTTTAATTCGGGCAAAGCCATTCGTGGGACGGTGAGAGGCAGGTTGGTCAGGTAAAGGAAAAAAGTGTAGGTAATAAGAAAATGAATGCCACGTCCCTATTATTCTTCCTGGCTTTATGAGGAATTTAGCTAGCTAGCTAACGTTAGACAGTATCACAGTTAGCCGTTATAGCAAGTGCAGTTCCATGTGTGGCGTTGGCACATTCTCAGATATAACGAGCTGGCCTTCCAGCTAATATGGTAGGAAATCCCAAACTGAAGTCTAAAGAAAGTATACTAGTAACGTTACTACAGCTAGCTAACGTTAGCTAGCAATCTATGTGTATTGTTGGCTTTCCTCATCAGGTGACATCAACTTACCTCTAGCCAGCAAGCTCTCTCCCCCAATGTAGCTTGAGATCCCCAAATATTTGCTTTCCCTCGGCGATATTATCGCGCAGGTTTGTGTTGTTGAGAGGCTACACACCGTAGCTAACATGTTATAACGCGTCTAAAACGTGTCATGATCCTCAAACGTGTCGAAATCGAATGTTGGTTTTCAGACAGGAGGAGATGGGAAGTCTGATGCATAATAGGAAGTAGTCAATGAAAGACTGAGACAAGGGTGACTGTCTACCCCAGCCTACTACAGTATGCCTTAGTAGCATAGCTAAAAGTCTTTATAAAAAGCAAACACATCATAAATAACAACTTTAATTTGACAAATAATGGCAACTTTTTGATCTGTGAAATCATTAAACCCTTCAAACTTTTATCAAGCATATCCTCCACAGTCTGAGTCTATGTAGTCCTACACTTTGTCAGTGCTTAAAGTCAGTTTGACCATATCTTAAAATAGTTTCAGCAAACTTCACAACTGCATTAATAGATCAGATCAGTATTGAACATCCATAATTACTGTTGGTTCAGATTTGATTGAAAGATATAGAAGACAAAGCAATTACCTGTGTTGCTGTGCTGCTGTAAAGCCGTATTCGTCTCCTCTCCTGGTAAACACACTCACTTTTTTATTTTATTGGTTTAGAATTGTGGCTATGGTCTGGGTAGAACAGTCTGATTATCAGGAAACCTAAGAGGGAAGACAAAACATTTCTGATTTCTTCTCAGGTCATGTATTTTTATGTGCATGTTCAAGATTATGTCATAGGACAGGGACAAAACACATTTCATCTTGGTCTCCCAATTGTTACTTTATCTAAATCGTAACCCCCACACACACACACACACACACACACACACACACACACACGTGTACATACAGTATGTACTGTACACCAAACATAATGGTTGCTTTAACCAACATAAGCCAGAAGATGTTGATATATTTTCTTGTTATAAGGCTCAATTTTAAGCACTCTGTCTAGGATTTTCAAGCTTATTTGGGTATTGAAATGTATAGCCAACAAAACCTGTGTGTGTGTGTGTGTGTGTGTGTGTGTGTGTGTGTGTGTGTGTGTGTGTGTGTGTGTGTGTGTGTGTGTGTGTGTGTGTGTGTGTGTGTGTGTGTGTGTGTGTGTGTGTGTGTGTGTGTGTGTGTGTGTGTGTGTGTGTGTGTGTGTGTGTGTGAGAGAGAGATTTGTCAAAGCTTTGTAAAACTACTCCCTATCTCTAAACCAAAGAGTGACTGTCTATCATACACTGTGTCCTGTTATCTTCATCAACACCATTTGGTAGAAATTGCTGACAAAGGGGGAAACCATTTTTGTCTTTCTCACAGACACAATTTGGATCATTGCAGTCACTTTTCCCATTCCCACACAAGCACACATATACACG
This sequence comes from Oncorhynchus gorbuscha, assembly GCF_021184085.1. Classification (NCBI taxonomy): domain Eukaryota; kingdom Metazoa; phylum Chordata; class Actinopteri; order Salmoniformes; family Salmonidae; genus Oncorhynchus; species Oncorhynchus gorbuscha. Next base: position 25,444,166 of record NC_060192.1, read on the forward strand.
TTTCTGCACACTACACCCAACCACCCCTCCCCCAACTCTCTCCCTCTGTGACACATTCCAAAGGTCAAAGTCACAGGAAAGCTTGAAGGACAGATAGAGTAACTGCAATTCGGCCTCCCTCAGACACAAGCACACAGAACATGTTTAAGTTGGATGAATGTTTTAAGACCGGGGGACAAAAAAATATTGGAAGAAATGTTAGGGGATAGGATGACTAAATTGGTATGTTATAGGGGAAAAGTTAAAAGAATCTCTGATTTACATGCCATATGTATAAAATAGTGCATAATTATTCATATACATTTTCCTATTTTAAGTTGAAAATACAGTACCATAACTATTGTTCACATGCATCACAAATAGTTTAACCTGAAGTGAAGCTCAAAAACTGACAGACAAATTTGTCTAAAACTGTTTCTAGATAGCGTCATCTTTTTACTAACACAAGTTCTGCACGATGATAGACACCATCTTCTACAACATCTAGCACATTATAAAAAAAGGCTTTGAATGACCATCATGATGAGCTCTGAGCCAAGAAAATCTATCTTGACAATTGACACTTTAAACTCAACAGTAACAGCATCAACAAAAGACCCAATTCTGTCTCCTTCCTTTGTCTGATACCAGTATTTTTTTCCAGTTAACTATCTCTGTGAATGTTCCTTATCTCAGATTAAGAACTGTTAGAACACAATTGGTGTTTCTGTGTAAAGGACTGAGGATATCTAAAGTTCCGTTTGAAAGCTTTGCATGCAGCACTGTGGAGAGACAGTGAGAGCAGCAGAGGTGACCTTGCCAACTGATCTCAGACCGGTGAAAGGTTAATTGCAAAACTGGATTATGGCTTCTTAAGATCAGGAATCTCAATCCTGGTCCTGGAGGGTCATAGTTTGCACAGGTTATTCCCTTGGGAGACTATTCACCTGCATTCTGATGATGAAATGTACTAACCGAACAGCAGTTGAGAAACTGGACTGTGTGAGTGTTTAAACTGAGTTCCTAAAGCATAAAAGTATCTTTAAATTATGGTTGTCACTCAGTATGCCATCAAAGACTATTGGTCAGGCCTTTACCTGGAGAGATAAGGGTGGCAGGTAGCCTAGCGGTTAAACACTTTTGGCCAGTAACCGGAAGGTTGCTGGTTTGAATCTCTGAGCCGACTAGTCAAAAATCTGTTGATGTGCCCTTGAGCAATACATTTAACCCTAATTGCTCCTGTAAATCACTCTGGATAAGTGTCTGTCTGCTAAATGGTAAATATATATATATGTACAATGTATGACTTAACTGTGGTAGCCAAAGTCCAGTGCAGTCCACTGCAGACCAAATGCTACAGTAAGGATAATTTATTTGGTTCTATTTCATACCAATCTGTTTGGATTAATAAAAGCCTACATGAAAATGTGTAGGTAACTACATTGCGCTGATGAGTGAGGGTAAAGCTATAGCTTGATGTAGGTTAGAGGGAATTGACTGAACTCTTTGGGTCAGTCATGATGTCCCAGTGACACAACACACATGCCAAAGCATTCGGTATCGTATTATTACAGAAACTCACCGTTACAATTATCGTTAGCGCGTCCCACTTCAATAACGTGGTCATGCAAAGTTAATCAGCTGCAGAATAGAGAGGAACTGCGCGTGCAAATGATTCAGACGGAATACAGACTACAGTAGGCCTATATTTTGACAGATTTACAATGTTGACCATTATCAAGCACTTACTTGTATTTGAGTGAACATCGCAGGAAAGAGGTCTCAGACCAGGCAGTACTGTCGCTACGGAAGCCACAGAGAACTCCACTACAAGCCACGGTTATACTCACCGGGGTTTCGACATTGCCACAAGAGTGGATGCAGCTCGTGGCCAAAATAATAGCCTATTACGTTTATTTATGTTTAAATTGTAGGATCTGAGCTGCGATCAGTCGTCGTAGCGCAAAATGTTTCTAAAATGATTGCTTAAAAATAGAAACTGCTGCGACAATGTATCAAGGGACACAGCGTCGAAAGACTAATTGCAGCTGATAAAAAATGGTCAACCAAATGTGGTATTTAATCCATAGGCTATTCTCTTATCAGGCCTGGTCCTGCATATTGATGTTACTGGAGGTTGTAGATTATCCTCGCTGCTACAACTGAGGTTTTAGTTACGTATAGCCTATCCCTTGTCCATTCTCCTCCCTCTCTCAATTTGCGTCTGCGGTGTCTCCGTTACGTCCGTGCGCGCCCTCCAATCCAGCCTCCTTCCATCAGCGTCATCTGCGTTGCAACAATGAAAAAAATGACCTACTGTAGTCTAGCGTCAGCCTGAAGCCTCACTGTTTTAGGTTTTATACATCGCATATAGAAACAAACCTGGCGTGATCATTACCTATGGTATTTAGATCGTGCTCACTACCAACATACAGAAAGCGCAGTAAGAGTGCCTGGTTTATTATTGCATCGAATAGGCTACGTGCTGCCTCTAAACTCCAATGCCAACCAGTAATATGCCATAATTCCTTTTACAGGTTCATGGATTTAAATAATTTACAGTAGGCCCAGCCTATTATAATTAGTTGGACCAATAATAGGTGATCTTTATTACATGTTTTATTTGACCAGGAAGGCCAATTAAGTTAGGCCTACTAACTTCCATAAAGGCTGCTTTTTGGATTGCTTAATGCAGTTTGATCATTTGTTGGTCTTGGCCTAGCCTACTTCATTTCAGAAACAGCTATATGATTATGCAATCCAAATTTGATTATGCAATCCAAATAGCTTCACAATATAAATTCTGCACTATTTCCTAGTCCTGTCATACCTGAGTTTCTAATGAACAATAACCAGTTAATTATGGGCCAATTAGCAAAATACATTCTATTCGTACATGTCTGTAATGCAGTGGAATTCATGTCCCCCAATGGATCAAACGACACCATAGTAAACATAGCTTTAGATGGCATGGAAAATGTTTGCAACCGAGCTCAGTCGACTCGGTCTTGTGACTCTGACCCGGCTCACTGCGCTACGTAGGCAACACTCGTCAGCTGGTACGCGGAGTTTTGGATCGATGCCAAGGAAGTGGGGGTCAGTGGACGACTGCAACGAGATGAGAAGAGGAAAAACCGAAGTCTAGAATCCGCTTGTTAACTTGACTATAACAGCTGGCATCGATAGAGGAAGGGAGAGGGGTGCGCATGCAGTGCTATCGCAGTCATGGAAAGAGCCGACAACCCATTTTCCCTGTCCGCGGAAAATTCATTTTAATACACAGAACAGTTGGCAACTGGAATAATCTAAGTAGTGTGTTTGTTAAAATAGCTTAGCATGAGGAAGACCACATGCGGTAGTCTCCTATAATACAAATATGTAACAGTAAATATAATTTAATCAAACCTATCAATCATAAAACAATTAGCTTATAATAATGTATTGTATGTTCATGTGTTAGACCTATGACGTCTGAGAATATTTTCAGAGACACTGCAGAGAGATTGGAGACTGATGGCAGTGTTCCCGGTGTCATTGAGAAAAACATCGACCTTGAATTGAAGGTCATACACGGATTCCGCATGCGCTGCATTTCAAACGGTTTGCATGTTGCTGCAGTCAGCCTCCACACCAGCTCCACACGCATTATCCCGTATTGCAAAAACGGCGTTTCACATACACTATATTCTGGGCGACTGGTAGGTTTAGGAGCTTGTAGTGAATGTTTTTATTTATCATTGTTATAAGTTGTTAGAGCATAAGATGCCTTGCCTAGTCCTTTAAACACTCCTCTTTTGAGGAGTCACGTGAACCATTGTACGACTTTAGAATAGGTATGAACGAATGTGCTGTATGTCAAAGGAGGCCATGGCCTGGGATGGTGGCATGCTGACAGGTCATATGACCAGAGACAGGTGTGAACAACAGACACACAGGCACTACTAAAACAAGCAACCACACAGTTAATGCTTTGTATAGTGAAAAGTGTATGCCGACTATAGCTTCCACAAAGCTAGGCTACTCTCTTTGTGATCAGTTGTTGTGCATATGTGTATCTTACTACTGTAGCACACTCATCTAATTGTTTTGTGTACTTTTAATGAGATGGCTTTTTATTGAATTATGCTTTTTCATCCTGGCGTTGGGGGTCTGCTGCCAAATGGTTGCAGAGACGGATATAAAGGGAGTTAATTATTTAGGGTGTCCTCAGCCTGTTCTTGTCCATCTAAGGTTAAGTAACCAAGAGTGAACTGAACAAATCGGGAAACGGGACATGGTCGAAATGGGAGAAGGGGTGAAAGAGAGACCCTCAGTGATATAAAAAAATAAAAAGTAAGCCTTGTCATATCAGGAAATGTTCCACCAGCTAGCCGAACATTACATTCTAGTACTGCCATTCTTCCGTGGCATTGCATCTCCGAAGAACAACACCCTCTATATGGTAGACTGTCTGAATGGAGAAAGCATACTGGTATCTTAATTTTACTCATCCAATAGCCAAACACACATAACTGTTAGGCCGCATGGCATGTCACATGACGTGTTAGTTATTGTGTTAGTTATTACTGGGTCATTGTGGAATAGGACACCTGTCACATGTTAGCATTGGTTTTGAGTGGCAATATTTTAGCATACATAAATGGTATAGAATTTGAAAGAGGACAGACATATTTGATCAATATACATTTATTTTTTAGCTTTTCAATGTCATGGGAATCTGAATTGTCGCATTTCATTAGTTGTTGTATTGTAGCGCTCTCTAGTGGTGTTTTTATTACATTGCCAATTACAGTATGTGCCTGTCTGTGGTGACGTCTGCTTTCGTGTCCTCGAGCACAAGGTCACAGAGTCAACTGCGCTTGCAGGCTTGATGGTTTATCAGAACCATAGGTGCAGGCGATAGCCGATTGACTGATCTACAAATCACCTTGCATCATAAATAAATACTCATTATTATTTGTAGATGAGTCAGTCAGTCACAATTTATCTATACAGTGCTTGACTTGGACTGGAATAGCTGCCAGTACTCATTTTGGGTGCCGGTATGCCTACTGTTTATATTTAGGTGCAGGAACACCACAATTCTTTTGAGCTAATATTCTATAAGAGGAACAGGAGCTCAAGCAGAAGAAAATTTGAGGTGCTGGTACTCAGCTCTGGTGAGCTCCCGTCCAAGTCAAGCACTGGATATATCACAGTTTGATGCTCTCAAACTCGCCTGCACTGCAATGTAGAATAAGCTCATTGAGATCCTATTGAATTACTAGAGAGGCTATGTCATGACCCCTCAAAGTTCCAGAATGGTATGAACATAGCAACCATAGATGCGGTAAAGGAGTGTAGACTGTTCCATTGACCAGATTTGAGCACATTCCACACATCTGATGTAAAAAATATTGAATATTCATCAAATCCGTCATGATTGATGTATTGTAACAGGCCCACAATGTTGTTACTAAAGTCTGATTTGGATCGATTTGGCTGTACAAGTTGTCCCTTTTCAGGTTTAGAAGTGACTGCTAAATGCACAGTCCTGTTTATGTAAAATGGTTAGTATACAGAACTCGGTGGTGGTAGTCAGTCGCCTTTTACTGTAATGCAGTTGATTGAGAAAGGTGATAGTCAGTTGGACAACTGAATGCATTCAACCTAAATGCTTCTTCCGCATTTAAGCTCTGAGTCAGAGAGGTGTGGGGGGTGGCCTTAATCAACATCGTTGGCACAGTTGTTGTTAACTGCCTTGCTCAAGGGCACAATGGCCAATTTTTCCACCTAGCCGGCTCAGGTATTCAAACAAGCAACCTTTTGGTTACTGGCCCAACGCTCTTAACCACCAGGCTACCTGTCACCCCAGAGGACGATGAACATGTGTTGGGGTTGACATCTATACAAGCATTATACTCAGCTTTTTACCGCAACATGTGAAATACATATATGAACAATAGCCTAAATGTAGGCACATTTTTCTGGAGGGCAATGAGGAGACTCAGGAACATTTCCCCACGGCCCTTTCTCCCACGCGATTCCATGGCAATTCTGTTGTTTTGGTCGAGTTTGATTAACCTCTACCTTATCTAAATGGCTGACCTATGATACCGTCATCCGGTGCAATGTAATACAATAAACTATAATTGAACTATAGTAAACTAACTATTATCTGTAGTTTATTATTTACTATTTATAGACAACTGTATACTCTTTATAAATGGTACCTTTGAGGAATCTACTTTGAAGAATCTAAATTATATTTTGATTTATTCAACACTTTTTTGGTCACTACATGATTCCACATGTGTTATTTCATAGTTTTGATGTCTTCACTATTAATCTACAATGTAGAAAATAAAGAAAACCCTTGAATGAGTAGGTGTGTCCAGATTTTTGACGGGTACTGTATATATTTTTTGTACTTTTACCACATTTTTCTCACCAATTTGGTGTTCTAGCCTTGTCCCATTTCTGCAACTCCCGTATGGACTCGGGAGATGCAAAGTTCGAGAGCCATGCATCCACCGAAACACAACCCTGCCAAGCTGCACTGCTTCTTGCCACACTGCTCGCTTAACCCGGAAGCCAGCGGCACCAATACAATACAATTGGCAATCAATGTCAGCTTGCAGGCACCCCGCCCACCACAAGGAGTGGCTAGAGCATGATGGGACAAGGACATCCTGACCGGACAAACCCTCCCCTGACCCCAAACAACGCTGTGCGCTGCCTCAAGGGTCTCCCAGTCATGGCTAGGTGTCACACAGCTTGGGATCGAATCTGGGTCTGTAGTGATGCCTTAGACCGCAGCGCCACTCAGGAGGCCCTAAATGGTACCTTAATGTAAAGTTTTAGCCTACTGTTAGAAGTAAGGGTTTATTTAGTGACAGAACATCCACAATGGACTCCCTCGCTGAAAACTGAAGCATTTGGACCATTAGGGCTCTTTTCAATCTGTATCGCTGAAGTGTTACAGAGAGCACGCTAGATGAAGTGTTACAGAGAGCACGCTAGATGAAGTGTTACAGAGAGCACGCTAGATGAAGTGTTACAGAGAGCACGCTAGAAATGTAAAGGTAATTTCCTATTAAGCCGACATCTGCAGCATTTACCATGAATGCAGTCTCTGCTAACACAGGAACATTGCCTTTAAATTTCAATCATGTTGTAATGCTGAATTTTAGCAGTATGGAATTAATAGAGCCCTTAATCAGTCTGCTTTACAATACAGATTTATGTTAATATGTTAAATTCAAAGAATCTTTGTAATATATACAGCACTTAATTCATTTTCTAATGGATTCTATAAATGTACTCTTTGAGTGATATTTTAATGTCTTAGTATGGGAGCTTTGCCAACTCCGTACTCCCATATGTCCAACTTGACTTATACATTGTAGATGCCTAGGCCTACTATCTGTAATCAGATTAAGATTAAATAGAGCTAACATTATTAATGAAAAACATAGCTATCACAACTCTACCTGCCCTTGTAGATGTATCATGAGTTAGTGACTGAATGGATGGGTGAGGTTACTGTACTAATCCCTCTTCGAAAATACTTGTTTTCGGCTCCTCGTGTTGACATATGGCCTGGTGGTCCCTCCCTGTGTGGCTGTATAAAAACTATGCTCAGTCTCACTCACACACCTGCTTCCACCTTGAGCATCTCCACCCGCTAAAGGAGCACGGACCAGAGCCTCAACTTCGCCATCTTCGACTTGCTCCTGCTTCGTCTCTCCCAGGCCCACTCTCCGCTTGTAAAAGCTGGAGCCCTCGGCACGGCTGAGCTCCTATCTAAACTCTCAACTCACTGTAGTGTTCAGAATCACTCACGCAGTGATTGTCTCCTCTGCAAGAATGGCCTGTTGAGGATGGTACGTTTTCACTTTAAATGCACAATACTGTGCAGTGCTATATAATAATAATGTCTACTGTATATTGAAAAGGTACATATTATTTGTGCAATTTACAACACTAGCTAGAAACACAATGCTGAACGAGCAAGAAATATTTCAATACTGCAGTATGGCAGCTGCCATGTAACTGTACACTCCTGTTCAGATGTCCTTACCAAATCATCTAATACTTTAGACATCACTACAAGGATCCTTGAGGCAAACAAAGGTACATAAAATTGATTTATAAGCTCACAGGTCAGTATCTGATTAACATAACATCTACAATCCATATCTTCGTTATGTGATCCACTTGACTCTTTGCACTAAGGGATGAGCCATCCACATGACTCTTTGCACTAAGGGATGAGCCATCCACATGACTCTTTGCACTAAGGGATGAGCCATCCACTTGACTCTTTGCACTAAGGGATGAGCCATCCACTTGACTCTGCACTAAGGAATGAGCCATTCACTTGACTCTTTGCACTAAGGGATGAGCCATCCACATGACTCTTTGCACTAAGGGATGAGCCATCCACATGACTCTTTGCACTTAGGGATGAGCCATCCACTTGACTCTTTGCACTAAGGGATGAGCCATCCACTTGACTCTTTGCACTAAGGGATGAGCCATCCACTTGACTCTGCACTAAGGGATGAGCCATCCACTTGACTCTGCACTAAGGGATGAGCCAGATGCTGATGGAGGGAGATGTAGCTGTACTCAGGACCAGAAACGCCATGAAGTGTTGGGGCAACAGCAACTACTGCAGATGGACCAAATTCTCCTCTGGAATGGTGGAGGTGTTATATCATAAGACAATTACTTCTGTAAGTGAAAATAATTATTTTATTTATAAATTGACATAGCACATTCATTATTTATTCTTAAGCCATGAACACATATAATCTGATGTTATGTGATAAAGCAAGTGAGACAGAAGTCTTATTGGTCTTCATCACAGATGACTCCGAAAAGGCTATGATTGAGACGTCCATGAAATCGTTTCACACAAGAACCTGCATTCGATTTGGTCCCTGGAGTGGCCAGTCAGACTACATTGACATTCAGAGTAAAACTGGATGAGTTTTACACACATGTCCACACATTGGGCATCTACCATGAGCACAACAGGAGTGACGGAGACCAGTATGTCAAGATCTATTGGTCAATTGGGGAAAACTATCCTCTCACTCTCATGGTCAAGTGCCCATATATCAAATCAAATTCATTGACACCTTTTAAGAATTGCGCTATCTTACCTCAACAACATCAACAAGTATCAGAAGCACTTTCATATATACTCATATCCATCTATACTTCCAGAAACAGGACAGCAACAATCCAAATACGCCATATGACAATTCATCTGTTACACAGATTTAAGAGTCAACTGCCTACTGTTTTGATACTGTTCTTTTCTCATAAAAATGTGTCCCTCTTCCATTTTAGGACCTGCATTCTCAATTGAGAACACTTAAGGACACTATCACTCCTATTCCTAATCCGTCTGTGAAAATAGGATGCTGATGTTCAGAGGATCAAATCACATTTAATTCATCACATGCTTCATATACAACAAGTGTAGACTAACAGTAAAATGCTTGCTTGCAGGCCCTTCTCAACAATGCAGAGAGAAAGAACTTAGAGAAATAATAGAAAAGTAAAACACGTAATAATAAATACACAATGAGTAACGATAACTTAGCTATATACACGTGGTATCAGTAGCGAGTCAATGTGCAGGGATACGAGGTGATTGAGGTAGATATGTACATATAACTAGGAATAAAGGGACAGATAATCAACAGTAGCAGCAGCGTATGTGATGAGTCAAAAACGTTTGTGCAAAAAGGGTCAATGCAGATAGTCTACGTGGCTATTTGTTTAACTATTTCATGAACTATTTAGCAGTCTTATGGCTTGGGGGTAGAAGCTGTTCAGGGTCCTGTTGGTTATAGACTTGGTGCATCGGTGCCGCTTGCCGTGCGCTAGCAGAGAGAATAGTCTATGACTTGAGTGGCTGGAGTCTTTGAAAATGTTTAGTGCTTTTCTCTGACACTGATTGGAATAAAGGTCCTGGATGGCAGGGAGCTGTGATGTACTGGGCTGTACGCACTACCCTCTGTAGCGCCAAGCCGTCTTATGCCGAGCAGTTGTCATACAAAGCGGTGATGCAGCCAGTTCAAGATGCTGTCAGTGGTGCAGCTGTAGAACTTTTTGAGGATCTGAGGGCCTATGCCAAATCCTTTCAGCATCCTGAGGGGGAAGAGGCATTGTAGTGCTCTCTTCATGACTGTGTTGGTGTGTGTGGACCAAGATAGATCCTTAGTGATGTGGACACCGAGGAAGCTGAAGCTCTCGACCCACTCCACTATAGCCCTGTCGATGTGAATGGGGGCGTGCTCAGCCCTTCATTTCCTGTAGTCCACAATCAGCTCCTTTGTCTTGCTGATGTTGAAGGAGAAGTTGTTGTTCTGAAACCACACTGCCAGGTCTCTTACCTCCTCCCTATAGGCTGTCTCATCGTCGTCGGTGATCAGGCCTACCACTGTCGTGTTGTCAGCAAACTTAATGATGGTGTTGGAGTCGTGCATGGCCAGGCAGTCGTAGGTGAACAGGGAGTACAGTAGGGGACTAAGCACTAAGCATCCCTGAGGGCCCCCCGTGTTGAGGGTTAGCAGTGGCGGATGTGTTGTTGCCTACCCTCAACACCTGGGGGAGGCCCGTCAGGAAGTCCAGGATTCAGTTGCAGAGGGAGGTGTTCAGTCCCAGGGTCTTAAGCTTAGTGATGAGTTTTGAGGGCACTATGATGCTGTAGTCAATCCTTTTGTCCAGGGGGCCCTCGAGTGGTGCAGCAGGGGCCCCCGAGTGGCACAGCAGTCTAAGGCACTGCGTCTCAGTGCTAGAGGCGTTACTACAGACACCCTGGTTCGAATCCAGGCTGTATCACCAACAGCCGTGATTGGAAGTCCCATAGGGCGGTGCACAATTGGCCCAGCGTCGTCTGGTTTTGGCCGGTGTCGTCATTGTAAATAAGAATTTGTTCTTAACTGACTTGCCGTGTTAAATAAAGGTTCAAATAAAAAATAAAAACATCCTGCAAGCGTCAGAGCCAGAGTAGTAGGATTCGATCTTAGTCCTGTATTGACTCTTTATCTGTTCGGAGAGCATAGTGGGATTTCTTATAAACGTCCGCATTAGTGTCCCACTCCTTGAAAGCGGCAGCCTTTAGCTCAGTGAGGATGTTGCCTGGCTTCTGGTTGTGATATGTAAGTACGGTCACTGTGGAGATGATGTCATTGATGCACTTATTAATACCACCCTGCATACCACTGCTGGCTTGCTTCTGAAGCTAAGCAGGGTTGGTCCTGGTCTGTCCCTGGATGGGAGACCAGATGCTGCTGGAAGTGGTGTTGGAAGGCCAGTAGGAGGCACTCTTTCCTCTGGTCTAAAAAGTATCCCAATGCCCCAGGGTAGTGGTTGGGGACACTGCCCTGTGTAGGGTGCTGTCTTTCCGATGGGATGTTGAACAGGTGTCCTGACTCTCTGAGGTCATTAAAGATCCCATGGCACTTATTGTAAGAGTAGGGGTGTAAATCCTGGTGTCCTGGATAAATTCCCAATCTGGCCCTCAAACCATCACAGCCACCTAATAATCCCCAGTTTAAAATTGGCTCATTCATCCCCCTCCTTTCCCCTGTAACCATTCCCCAGGTTGTTGCTGTAAATGAGAATGTGTTCTCAGTCAACTTACCTGGTAAAATAATGGATAAATGAAATTGTGACTGATGTGGTAAACTCTATGTAATCGGAAGAATCCTGGAACATATTCCAGTCTGCGCAAGTGAAACAGTCTGACCACTTCCATATTGAGCGTGTCACTGGTATTTCCTATTTGAGTGTTTGCTTGTAAGCAAGAATCATGAGTATAGAGTTATGGTCAGATTTGCCAAATGATCAACAACCTGTGTCAGTGCAGTGAGTATGAACTTTTTTAAACAATGTATTTCCCAATTTTAACAACCTTAAGTGCAAAAGGTTGCAAAATGTGTTGATAAGACATATTACATGTTGTTTTTCTCCTTTCAGGTATGTAGTTTGTTAATTGAAGAACTGAGAAAAGATGGTTGTATGCAACATAATTCTAAATGACTGTGTTATTCATTCTCAGTGTGCCACTGTATCTTCATTGTCCTTCATTCACTGACAGTCATCTTTCCGTTCCTCAGGAAAACAATACAAATGCTGGAAATTCTCTCACACAAAATATTCTGATTATTTGAAAAATGTGTTGTTTATTTTACAGAACAGTTGTGTAATACATTCAAAGAATAATACTCACAAATATATACAATGGCATATGCTGTACACAGTGCACACAGTAATAACGTCACTAGTGTAATACTTAGGCTACGGTCATGCAAGACCAGATATGGTTATTGGCAGAGACTGGATTTACTCGTGCCTTGAATTAGAACTTTCCTATTATATACACCAAAGCTTTGTTCTCTAAAGTTTGGGCTCTAGACATTCAGGGACAAATTCATTATGGGAGAGTTATTGTCATAAGGATTTTTTCCCCTAACGGCCAAAAATATAAATTGATTCAGAGTATTAAAAAAAATACAATGCATGTTGGTGTGCTTCACTGCTTGTTATATCCAGAGAAAACAGGGCTTTGCAGTTTCATGATTGCCCAGTAGGGAGCGCTCACTCCATAAGCAAACATGGATAAGTGGGGCACATAAGATTGTGTTCCTTATTAAAATGCTACGAAGGCAACATCAGGTTAAAGAAGTGACGTGGTTAAATTTTGTTAGGATTATTTGAATAAGTCAATCTGCTATAGTACATCAAGGCTCACTCCCTATTTGAATCAGGCATACACACACTCAAACTATGTTTATGAAACATGAACAGTGTAGTGAAAAAAACATCAATCAGGTTCAGTTCTTCCCACAACTTCTTCTTCCCTTCACCCCTAAAAAGAGCAGAGTCAGGGATTTTCTAGATTGACAGTTTCATAATCTGTCTTTTTTTCCATAGGTTTATCCATTTTCAACATGCTCTGAAAAAACATACAAACTCACCTTTGAGTATTTGGTTCATCTATCCTTCGGTGGCGGTGGATTTTCAGGGGGTTTTATGTCTCCATTGGGCTCTTTCTTCTCAGGCTTGGTAGGGCTAATTTTCGGGCTCTTCTCTGGGGGTGGCCTTCTGGGCCGTCTCCTCTTGGGCTTTCGTGAGCGTGTAGAGACGGGCTGTGTTGGATCCAACAGGGGATCCAAATGTAATTTTCCACTAACTGCATCTGAGGACTCATCAATGTATGCCAGGTTCTCTCCAAAGTAGTCCAGAGGCTGAGAATACAGGGATTCTGGAAAGGCATTCTCCTTATCGACATCCTTCTCTTTTTCCTCTACTACCCGCTCATGCTGCGAGACCTCTGACCCTGTCGCAGATCCAGACTCTGACTCGTTGGATGAGTAAGAGTATGAGGACGATCCAGTCTCTGATTGACTGTTCAGCTGGCCATTCTCCATCACTCTGCCCCCCTTCCCAGGGGCCCCAGTCCCAGACACATGGCCTGCCCCATTGCCTCGGCTGCGAGGGCCATGTCGACGCTTTCGTCGTCGTCGTTTGAAGGGGTCGTCTGGCATGCGGAAGTCCACGGACATGTTCTGAATGTTCTGACCCCAGTCAGTGGTACGGGCTCTGAGCTCTTCCATCTGGGAAGAGAGAGGAAAGCGATCGAATCACTATTTAAAGAGAATCTAATGAAGTCACAATACACTTGAGAGTTGATAAGAGAGGAAGGGAGGATCATTGAGAAATAGAACAGGTGGCTATAGGTGACAAAGTGTAGAGTGCAGCCCATTTGCTTGTAGGTTGTACTCTCCCATTTTGGGCCCGATCAGTTTTTACACACCTCAGCCCTGGTCTTCTTGGACAGGACCCGAAGCCAGTTTGCCACCATGGACAGGATGGAAGCAAAGTAGGCCAGGCCCAGCAGGATCCAGAACCACACCAGGGGCTTGTACCAGTGGTCTTTACCACCATCTCCACTATCACCTGACAGAGATAAGCAATAGGATAGGTATAGATAGGGGTTTACAGGTGTAGACAATGGAGAATCAGCAACCTTACAGGTCTAAAGGTTAGTTTACACATGACAGATCTGCTGTTAAAACCCCCTAGAATCTAAGCCTGGGTGGGAACCAAATAAGGGTTTTCAAAGGGTTCTCCTATGGGGACAGCCAAATAACCATTTAAGGTTCTAGATAGCATTTCTTTTTTCTAAGAGTGTACAGTCTAATAAGCATGAATCAATCACGTCTCACTGGAGCAGACAAGCCTATTGTTGATTTTTGGTGGCATCATGTTTTAAAATGATCATACCAAGGATAATTTAGCTATTTGATTTTGAATTTTAGTACCCCTTTAGGTATAAAAAACATATTTGATGAAACATTGAATTTGGCCAAACTGTGATTAGCCCATAGAAACACATTGAATAACAGATTTATACATGGAAAAACAGTCTCATCTTTCCATAGTGGGGTCATAATAGTTTTTAGGCCAAAACCGCTAAAGACGTTTTCGGGAGAAGACCGATTTTCGGGATGTCTCATGGTCTGCTCTGCCACCTTTCACCACAGATGCGGAAGGCCGACATCGGCGGATGAGGTGAATTAAGACGCAGCCCATGCAGAGAGATATCTCTAGACTAAACAGTTCTCCCGAGTGGCGTAGCGGTCTAAGGCACTGTATTGCAGTGTTAGAGGTGTCACTGCAGACCCTGGTTCGTTCCCAGGCTGTGCCACAACCGGCCGTGATTAGGGCGGCGCACAAGCGTTGTCCAGGGTAGGGTTTGGCCGGGGTTTAGCCGTCATTGTAAATAAGAATGTGTTCTTAATTGACTTACCTGGTTAAATATCATTTTAAAAACAGATTTTTCTATGTTTTATTATGCTAATTAGATTTCAGCGGGGGCGCAGACATCGACTCTAGGGGTTTATTAAATTAATCTCACATTAGTGAACATTACAGACTGAGCTGCCGGAAAACTCTATGGGTTTAATAATTAAACTTTCATTCAATTATTAAATTATTCACAAAGAGTCAAATAAATGTCCAGTTTAATGAGTGACTGTATTTTAACACTCAGGCCTCCTAAACTACATCAATCTGGAGTAGCAGGTGTTTGTGTCTGTTAATGTGTCTCAACACTGAAAGAGAGAGTTTCAACACTGAAAAGAGTTTCAACAGGGAGAGAGTTTCAACAATGAAAAGAGAGTTTCAACAATGAAAAGAGAGTTTCAACAATGAAAAGAGAGTTTCAACTAGGAAAAGAGAGTTTCAACTAGGAAAAGAGAGTTTCAATAATGAAAAGAGAGTTTCAACTCGGAAAAGAGAGTTTCAACTCGGAAAAGAGAGTTTCAACTATGTAAAGAGAGTTTCAACTCGGAAAAGAGAATTTCAACTAGGAAAAGAGAGTTTCAACTAGGTAAAGAGAGTTTCAACTAGGTAAAGAGAGTTTCAACTATGTAAAGAGAGTTTCAACTATGTAAAGAGAGTTTCAACTATGTAAAGAGAGTTTCAACTATGTAAAGAGAGTTTCAACAATGTAAAGAGAGTTTCAACAATGAAATGTGTGTTTTGACCTTTTGAGACAGATTCCTTGACCCAATCCTAAATGCAGTGGTACCTGCAACATAGTCTCCAAAACCCACTGTAGTCAGGGTGATGACAACAAAGTAGGACGCCTCCAGGAGAGTCCACTTCTCCACCTCCTGAAACACCAGCGTTGGCACTGCAACGAAGAGTGCTACCCCCAACAGGATGGAGAGTATGGCTGAGATGACTCGAACAATAGTAGGACTCACCTTCCATTTCTGAGAGGGAGACAGCAAAACATGAACAAGAGGAAAGAAGGAAATGGAGGGACTGAAATACTGACAGGCCGAGAAAGACAGAGGAAACACATTCAACCAAATTTTTAGTGTCTCACCGCTAAGAGAAATTCAATTTTGAGGATGGCCTTCCTCAGCCCGGTCCCCAGATGGTCTCCAACTCCAGCCAGCAGGATACCAAACAGAGGGATCCCCACCAGGGCATAAAAGATACAGAACAGCTGCCCCCCTTCTGTCTTTGGGGAGATGTTCCCAAAACCTGAGGATGATGGTTTGTAGAGCTTTAGGATTGGGATAGGTAGTGTCAGTGTGTAACAATGGATTAAACATAGGGGAGAACAGTCTGCTGATTTACCGATGGTGGTGACGATGGTCCCAGAGAAGAAAAAGGCGCTGGCCAAGTCCCATTGGCTGGTGAAGGTGGAGGAATTGCTGCTAGGATCCACACCCGCACCCACAGCATCTGCCACCTCCTGGGATGGGACAGTCAGAAAGTTAAAGTGATAAGAGAGAGAGAGAAGAGAAACAGTGATTGTAGTGTTTGGACCTGAATATTTCTGTATTTGTATTGTACAACTTGTTTACGTGCTGCTGTGTGTTTTGTTGCTTACCTTTCTTGCTACCTGCCAACTTTACGTTTCTTTATTTTTTATTACCATTTAGTTCCCTGAATTCCTATCAGCCCTTGTAGTCATTGCAGATAATATTCCAATTTTTGGTGACTTTAATATTCACATGGAAAAGTCCACAGACCCACTCCAAAAGGTTTTCGGAGCCATCATCGACTCAGTGGGTTTTGGACAACATGTCTCCGGACCTACTCACTGCTACAGTCAAACACTGTACCTAGTTTTACCCCATGGAATAAATGTTGTGGATCTTAATGTTTTTCCTCATAATCCTGGACTATCGAACCACCATTTTATTACGTTTGCAATTGCAACAAATAATCTGCTCAGACCCCAACCAAGGATCATCAAAAGTCATGCTATAAATTCTCGGACAACCCAAAGATTCCTAGATGCCCTTCCAGACTCCCTCCACCTGCCCAAGGACGTCAGAATAGAAAAATCAGTTAACCACCTAACTGAGGAACTTAATTTAACCTTGCGCAATACCCTAGATGCAGTCGCACCCCAAAAAACATTTGTCAAAAGTAACTAGCTCCCTGGTACACAGAAAATATCCGAGCTCTGAAGCAAGCTTCCAAAAATTGGAACGAAAATGGCGCCACACCAAACTGGAAGTCTTCCGACTAGTTTGGAAAGACAGTACCGTGCAGTATCGAAGAGCCCAAACTGCTCCTCAATCGTCCTATTTTTCCAACTTAATTGAGGAAAATAAGAACAATCCAAAATGTATTTTTGATACTGTCACAAAGCTAACTAAAAAATAATCATTCCCCAAGAGAGGATAGATTTCACTTCAGCAGTGATAAATTCATGAACTTTTTTGAGAAAAAAAAAAGATCATTAGAAAGCAAATTACGGACTCCTCTTTAAATCTGCACATTCCTCCACAGCTCAGTTGTCCTGAGTCTGCACAACTCTGCCACGACATAGGATCAAGGGAGACACTCAAGTTTTTAGTACTACAGTGCCTTGCGAAAGTATTCGGCCCCCTTGAACTTTGCGACTTTTTGCCACATTTCAGGCTTCAAACATAAAGATATAAAACTGTATTTTTTTGTGAAGAATCAACAACAAGTGGGACACAATCATGAAGTGGAACGACATTTATTGGATATTTCAAACTTTTTTAACAAATAAAAAACTGAAAAATTGGGCGTGCAAAATTATTCAGCCCCCTTAAGTTAATACTTTGTAGCGCCACCTTTTGCTGCGATTACAGCTGTAAGTCGCTTGGGGTATGTCTCTATCAGTTTTGCACATCGAGAGACTGACATTTTTTCCCATTCCTCCTTGCAAAACAGCTCAAGCTCAGTGAGGTTGGATGGAGATCATTTGTGAACAGCAGTTTTCAGTTCTTTCCACAGATTCTCGATTGGATTCAGGTCTGGACTTTGACTTGGCCATTCTAACACCTGGATATGTTTATTTTTGAACCATTCCATTGGAGATTTTGCTTTATGTTTTGGATCATTGTCTTGTTGGAAGACAAATCTCCGTCCCAGTCTCAGGTCTTTTGCAGACTCCATCAGGTTTTCTTCCAGAATGGTCCTGTATTTGGCTCCATCCATCTTCCCTGTCCCTGCTGAAGAAAAGCTGGACCAAACCATGATGCTGCCACCACCATGTTTGACAGTGGGGATGGTATGTTCAGGGTGATGAGCTGTGTTGATTTTACGCCAAACATAACATTTTGCATTGTTGCCAAAAAGTTCAATTTTGGTTTCATCTGACCAGAGCACCTTCTTCCACATGTTTGGTGTGTCTCCCAGGTGGCTTGTGGCAAACTTTAAACAACACTTTTTATGGATATCTTTAAGAAATGGCTTTCTTCTTGCCACTCTTCCATAAAGGCCAGATTTGTGCAATATACGACTGGTTGTTGTCCTATGGATAGAGTGTCCCACCTCAGCTGTAGATCTCTGCAGTTCATCCAGAGTGATCATGGGCCTCTTGGCTGCATCTCTGATCAGTCTTCTCCTTGTATGAGCTGAAAGTTTAGAGGGACGGCCAGGTCTTGGTAGATTTGCAGTGGTCTGATACTCCTTCCATTTCAATATTATCGCTTGCACAGTGCTCCTTGGGATGTTTAAAGCTTGGGAAATCTTTTTGTATCCAAATCCGGCTTTAAACTTCTTCACAACAGTATCTCGGACCTGCCTGGTGTGTTCCTTGTTCTTCATGATGCTCTCTGCGCTTTTAATGGACCTCTGAGACTATCACAGTGCAGGTGCATTTATACGGAGACTTGATTACACACAGGTGGATTGTATTTATCATCATTAGTCATTTAGGTCAACATTGGATCATTCAGAGATCCTCACTGAACTTCTGGAGAGAGTTTGCTGCACTGAAAGTAAAGGGGCTGAATAATTTTGCACGCCCAATTGTTCAGTTTTTGAGTTGTTAAAAAAGTTTGAAATATCCAATACATTTTGTTCCACTTCATGATTGTGTCCCACTTGTTGTTGATTCTTCACAAAAAAATACAGTTTTATATCTTTATGTTTGAAGCCTGAAATGTGGCAAAAGGTCGCAAAGTTCAAGGGGGCCGAATACTTTCGCAAGGCACTGTATATCTCTTGACACATTGATGTAAATAATCATGACCTCTAAACCTTCAAGCTGCATACTGGACCCTATTCCAACTAAACTACTGAAAGAGCTACTTCCTGTGCTTGGCCCTCTTATGTTGAACATAATAAATGGCTCTCTATCTACCAGATGTGAACCAAACTCACTAAAAGTGGCAGTAATAAAACCTCTCTTGAAAAAGCCAAACTTTGACCCAGAAAATATAAAAAACTATCGGCCTGTATCGAATCTCCCATTCCTCTCAAAAATGTTAGAAAAAGCTGTAGCGCAGCCTCACTGCCTTCCTGAAGACAAACAATGTATACAAAACGCTTCAGTCTGTTTTTTTTCATAGCACTGACTGCACTTGTGAAGGTGATAAATTAACTTTTAATGGCGTCAGACCGAGGCACTGCATCTGTCCTCATGCTCCTAGACCTCCGTGCTGCTTTTGATACCATCGATCACCACATTCTTTTGGAGAGATTGGAAACCCAAATTGGTCTATAGGGACAAGTTCTGGCCTGGTTTAGATCTTATCTGTCGGAAAGATATCAGTTTCTCTCTGTGGATAATTTGTCCTCTGACAAATCAACTGTAAATGTTGGTGTTCCTCAAGGCTCCGTTTTAGGACCACTATTGTTTTCACTATATATTTTACCTCTTGGTGATGTCATTCGGAAACATAATGTTAACTTTCACTGCTATGCGCATGACACATAAGTTGTACATTTCGATGAAACATGGTTAAGCCCCAAAATTGCCCTCGCTAGAAGCATGTGTTTCAGACATAAGGAAGTAGATGTTGGCAAATGTTCTACTTTTAAACTCGGGCAAAACAGAGATGCTTGTTCTTAGGTCCCAGGAAACAAAGAGATCCTTCTGTAGCTCAGTTGGTAGAGCATGGCGCTTGTAACGCCAGGGTAGTGGGTTCGATCCCCGGGACCACCCATACGTAGAATGTATGCACACATGACTGTAAGTCGCTTTGGATAAAAGCGTCTGCTAAATGGCATATATTATTATTATTATTATTAGATCTTATGTTGAATCTTACAATTATTCTTGATGGTTGTACAGTTGTCTCAAATAAAACTGTGAAGGACCTCAGCGTTACTCTGGATCTTGATCTCTCTTTTGACGAATATGTCAAGACTGTTTCAATGACAGCTTTTTTCCATCGACGTAACATTGCAAAAATCTGAAACTTTCTGTCCAAAAACGATGCAGAAAAATTAATTCATGCTTTTGTCACTTCTAGGTTAGACTACTGCAATGCTCTACTTTCCTGCTACCCAGATACGGCACTAAATAAATTTCAGTTAATGCTTAACACGGCTGCTAGAATCTTGACTAGAACCAAAAAAAATGATCATATTACTCCAGTGCTAGCCTCTCTACACTGGCTTCCTGTTAAGGCAAGGGCTAATTTCAAGTTTTTACTGCTAACATTACATGGGCTTGCTCCTACCTATCTTTCCGATTTTGTCCTGGCCGTACATACCTACACGTACGCTACGGTCCCAAGACGCAGGCCTCCTTAAGGGAGCTGGAGGCAGGGCTTTCTTCTATAGAGCTCCATTTTTATTGAATGGTCTGTCTATCCATGTGAGAGACGCGGACTCGGTCTCAACCTTTAAGTATTTTATTGAAGACTCATCTCTTCAGTAGGTCCTATGATTGAGTGTAGTCTAGCCCAGGAGTGTGAAGGTGAACGGAAAGGCACTGGAGTAACGAACCGCCCTTGCTATCTCTGCTTGGCCGGTTCCCCTCTCTCCACTGGGATTCTCTGCCTCAAACCCTATTACAGGAGCTGAGTCACTGGCTTACTGGTACTCTTCCATGCTGTCCCTAGGAGAGGTGCGTCACTTGAATGGGTTGAGTCACTGACGTGATCTTCCTGTCTGGGTTGGCGCCCACCCTTGGGTTGTGCCGTGCTGGAGATCTTTGTGGGCTATTCTCGGCCTTGTCTCAGGATGGTAAGTTGGTGGTTGAAGATATCTCTCTAGTGGTGTGGGGGCTGTGCTTTGGCAAAGCGGGTGGGGTTATATCCTGCCTGTTTGGCCCTATCTGGACGGGGCCACAGTGTCTCCCGACCCCTCCTGTCTTAGCCTCCAGTGTTTATGCTGCAGTAGTTTGTGTCGGGGGGCTAGGGTCAGTCTGTTTTATCTGGAGTATTTATCCTGTCTTACCCGGTGTCCTGTGTGAATTTAAGTGTACTCTCTAATTCTCTCTCTTTCTTTCTCTCTTTCTCGCCTTTCTTTCTTTCTCTCTCTCAGAGGACCTGAGCTCTAGGACCATGCCTCAGGACTACCTGGGCTGATGACTCCTTGCTGTCCCCAGTCCACCTGGCCGTGCTGCTGCTCCAGTTTCAACTGTTCTGCATGGGGCTATGGAACCCTGACCTGTTCACCGGACGTGCTACCTGTCCCAGACCTGCTGTTTTCAACTCTCTAGAGACAGCAGGAGCGGTAGAGATACTCTGAATGATCGGCTATGAAAAGCCAACTGATATTTACTCCTGAGGTGCTGACCTGTTGCACCCTCGACCACCACTGTGATTATTATTATTTGACCCTGCTGGTCATCAATGAACATTTGAACATCTTGGCCATATTCTGTTATAATCTCCACCTGGCACATCCAGAAGAGTACTGGCCACCCCTCATAGCCTGGTTCCTCTCTAGGTTTCATCCTAGGTTCTGGCCTTTCTAGGGAGTTTTTCCTAGCCACCGTGCTTCTACACCTGCATTTGCTTGCTGTTTGGGGTTTTAGGGTGGGATTCCGTACAGCACTTTGTGACATCAGCTGAATTTAAATACATTTGATTGATTGATTGTACTGCAACCCAACTATAGAGGTCTCATTGGATTTCATGACCGTTGCCTTGGACACCCCGAAAGTCTAATAATCCCAGTCATTCAGTTATTTTAACCTGTTTGTTCTGTAGGTGTGTGTTTAGCCTATGTAGGGTACCTCTATGAGGGCCTGCAGGATGTCTGGGCTGACGCAGGTGTAGTTCTCCAGGAAGGCTCTGCGTGTGTCCTGCAGCTGTATGTGCTGGCCCTCCTCATGAGGAGCCTCCAGGGCCTGGAACACCACGGCCCCCAGCACTAGGTAGAGCAGCACCCCCGTCAGGATACACAGGAGGGTGGAGCAGCGCATGCTTGCACCTTCGTTAAGCCCCAAAGAAGCACGCTTCTTCCCCCCGCTGCCAGTGCTGGAGCACTCTGGGGCCCAGCTGCAGAACAAACAGACCAAACACAGACAGAAAGCCCATGGAAACAGATGTCACCCACATTAGCTTAACTGCAAGGTAATCATTAACCGGAAACTAAACGTAATACAGACTGTAGCCCCCACCATATTACTGACCTGAAACTAAACGTAATACAGACTGTAGCCCCCACCATATTACTGACCTGAAACTAAACGTAATACAGACTGTAGCCCCCACCATATTACTGACCTGAAACTAAACGTAATACAGACTGTAGCCCCCACCATATTACTGACCTGAAACTAAACGTAATACAGACTGTAGCCCCCACCATATTACTGACCTGAAACTAAACGTAATACAGACTGTAGCCCCCACCATATTACTGACCTGAAACTAAACGTAATACAGACTGTAGCCCCCACCATATTACTGACCTGAAACTAAACGTAATACAGACTGTAGCCCCCACCATATTACTGATCGGAAACCGAAAACATGTTGCTGATGGTTACACTATATGTGTAGGCTGCACTCTTTAAGAAAGGGTTTCAAAGGGGTTCTTCAGCTGTCCCCATAGGAGAACCCTTTTTGCTACCTGTAACCAAAAGGGGTTTTCAAAGGGTTCTCCCATGGGGACAGCCGAAGAACCATGTAAGGTTCTAGACAGCATCTTTTTTTCTAAGAGTGTACTGTATACAGTCTAATAAGCATGAAGCAATCATGTCTCACTGGAGCACACAAGCCTAGTGTTGTTTTTCGGTGGCATCATGGATGTGGTATGAGTTGAAACCAGGAATGGACTTGAATTCTACCAGAGATGTGTCTAAGTAAAGGATCGTTACTATCTACCACACTACTCTTCATCACTTGGTTACCTCTCTCTCTCCTTCTCTTCCTCCCTCTTCCTCCTCTTCCAGCTGCTCTTCCCTCTGCGGCTGAGGATGGAGATTCTGGACCCGTAGCTGCGGGGATGGCCGTCCTCCTCACAGCCCGAAGGTGGGGACACTGGGTGGGTTTTACCAAGACGTTGGTGTTGAACAAAATAACCATTGTTATTGGACCACTAGTTACTGAAGAGATTACTCATTAATGTTTGACAACATTACAAATATCATATTAAAGGTTAGGTATTATGTATGAGATCGATCAACTTTGAACACGACAATTCCCTGTTGTTCAGAATTATGTGTTGTTTGTTTTCCATTGATGAGAGGTTCCCTGTGTGACAAGGAAACATGTGGTTCAGCACTGCTACATGATGCTTTTGATTGTCAACGTAACGTCACCAAAACAACATCAAATGAGCTGTCAACCAAAACCCTGTGTGAGAGAGAGAACATACAACAGATGCACATCTCTAATGGATCACATTGGGGAGAGAAGAAAATCATCACGGTGATATAATGGTGGATGGAGCAAGATACACAAACATACAGAATGCAGAGTCAATAAACATTCAAAAAGGCTGTGTTCAAGACAACTCGCAAACTCTGAATCTCAGGTTAAAGTTAGATAGGTGTTTGTGGCGTAGAGCTTCCTATTGGTTGACTCAGTTACTTTCCAAGTGGGAAATTATGACCTTATCTTTCTACAACGAACTTCCATGTTCCGAGTCGTCTTGAACGCGGCAATAGACAAATAGAGGGGTGCTTCAGCCAGCAGAGTGGGTTAGAGCCTGAAAAAGGTGTGTGTGTGTATGTGTCTGCACGTGCCTCCGGCCATGTCTGTCCATTAACACAGGGGAGAAACATTATTCTATACCAGATATGCCACACTAGCAGGCTCGGCTGTGTGAAGAATTAATACCCCATGATTCTCAGGTCCCAGATGTGATGTGACTGAGCTGAATTACACATTCAGTGTAATGTCCTTTCCAAGCTGCTGAGTGATTGGGTAGTTTAGTCCTTGACACAGCTTTAGATTTTTAGTCAGCCCAGGTTCAAGACTCCAGGGACACACTAATGCTGTATATTTACATGTAGGTGTAATATTGTCTTCTGTCTGATTTTATGTATTGAAGTTGTGCAGTAGGCCTACACTGTATGTACTGTGAATGTGTGACAGGTTACATCTGTGCTTTTTCTCTCTCATCTAAGTTATAACATTGCTTTTGCAGTGAGCAAGTCCTCTGGGCGTGATTTAACCTGAGACCAATAACCTGTCACCCACACAGTGAAATGTACACTACCCAGCCAAACCACTTCAGCAGCTGCTCGGGATACACAAACAAATGCACAGACAGACAAGCCTTTCATCCTAACGTGCAGCTATTTTGCACATGCTCCCAGATCAAAATAACTGCCCTTCAACCTCCCTTTTAGTCATGTGCATTAGCCGACATCAATCACTAGTGACAGTCAAGTTACGTTTTTATAAAATTACAAAAGCTGTCAAAAAGGCCTTTTCAGTGCCACCAAACAATAATTTGAAACTTTAACAAGGTTTCATTTGAATTGTTCTTAATTACAATCTCTCCATTTCAACATAACTGCACAGTTATAGAAAACCATGAACAGATTTAATGCCTAACTGTCATATGAAGACGTTATCCTTGAGATACCTATCACGCTCAAGTCATGGCCCTTCTAAGGTACAGATACTTCACACAACACCGTCAAAATGCCTGAGAATACATCATTCGATTACACAGAATGAAGTTGATATGGGGTACTTTATCTGTAACAATGAAACAATTGCAATGTTCATTATCTCATCCAATGGAAGCAGGATTTGTGGTCTCTCTAACACACAGGGGGTGAAGCCTGTGTTCATCTCTTACCTCAAAATGAACGATCTTAAAAATCCAGGATATCAGCAGCTATAGGAAGGGTCTCTTTCACACACTCACACTAGACGCTAGGAGAGTAAACGTGCACGAGCGTGCATGTGCATGAGCGCGTGGGAGAGGCTGTTGCTGAGTGTCCAAGAAATGAAAAGCTACTCCATCAAATTGACTTTGAAGAGAGAGAGCTAGGGAGAGAGGTGGAATCAGAGGGAGAGGTGGAATGAGTGAGAGAAAGGGAGCGGGAGAGATGGAGGGAGGGGTCAATGCAGATACACTGAGCTTAGAATTAGCTTATTGCTTATTTTTTGTTTCCTCTACCCTGATTTGGATCACTCAGTTTCTTCAAGGCAATAAGTGGAGAGGAGGGTAGGGACTAACAGTGTCTCTTGTGGAAATCGGACACAGGCTTTTGGTGGCACCTTATTTGGGGAGGAAGGGCACCTGGAATAGGTGGAAAGGTATCAACAACATAAACCACATGGTTTCCATGTGTTTGATGCCGTTCCATTTGCTCCATTCCGGACATTATTATGAGCCGTCCTCCCCTCAGCAGCCTCCACTGGTATCAACATTGTGGTGTAGGCTACATCATGTATGTGTGATAGTGAGCAATTCCACTATTCAGACATACAGTGTAACACTTTTTCATACTCCTACAATATACTGTAGTCGTGTAGCTCTCTCTATGGGTATGAGTAGCAGAGCATCCGTGTCTCAGTCTGACAGTGCCAGGATCAATTCCTCTAGTGGAGTTTACGAGGTCTGCTGGCGTTACACTGCCGACTCCGCAATGGGCAACAGGCTCCCCCTCCCTCTGCTACCCTCAGCAGAGCCCGTCAAAGAACCCAGCCGCACCCTGGAACTGCTGCTGCTGTGTGTGGTGTGTTGTCATTTGTGTGTGTGCAGCAGTAAGGTTGTGGTTATACTTCCCAGGGCTATGCAGTTGATGGGAGTGAGCTCCCAGAATATCCCAATCAAAGATGTGATGGGGGGGGGGGGTTAGAGAGGAGGGGCGGCAGGTAGCAGGTAGCCTAGTGGTTAGAGAGGAGGGGCGGCAGGTAGCCTAGTGGTTAGAGAGGAGGGGCGGCAGGTAGCCTAGTGGTTAGAGAGGAGGGGCGGCAGGTAGCCTAGTGGTTAGAGAGGAGGGGCGGCAGGTAGCCTAGTGGTTAGAGAGGAGGGGCGGCAGGTAGAGAGGAGGGCCTGGTGGTTAGAGAGGAGGCCTGGTGGTTAGAGAGGAGGCGCGGCAGGTAGCCTAGTGGTTAGAGAGGAGGGGCGGCAGGTAGCCTAGTGGTTAGAGAGGAGGGGCGGCAGGTAGCCTAGTGGTTAGAGAGGAGGGGGTTAGAGAGGAGGGGGCAGGTAGCCTAGTGGTTAGAGAGGAGGGGCGGCAGGTAGCCTAGTGGTTAGAGAGGAGGGGCGGCAGGTAGCCTAGTGGTTAGAGAGGAGGGGCGGCAGGTAGCCTAGTGGTTAGAGAGGAGGGGTGGCAGGTAGCCTAGTGGTTAGAGAGGCTGGCCAGTAACAGGAGGATTGCCAGTTCAAATCCCAGGTCTGACGGAAAAAATCTGTCGAGAAGTGAGCCGGCAATTGGAGGGTTGCAAGGCACTTAACCCCACACAACAGCTCCCAATGTGGCAGCCCCCTGCACCTCTCCCAAAACCTTGATGTGTTTTTGGGTTAAAAGTGGAAGTTACATTTTGGTTGGACCTTGTGTGCAATTGGCCAATAAAGTGATCTTAATTCTTACCACCCTCCTATCTTTCCTGTGTATATATATTTTTCCATACTACTTCCTCTCCAAACCAACTTGAGGAGTGGCAGTTTATTTCTGCATCCACACAGCTAATGAAACATTTGAAATGTATGAGGTATGTATTTTGTACTACAGTTGGACTTTCTACACATACAGCTGCCAGGTAGCATATTAGGTATCTAGAATACCTTTAACTATTTTTCAGAACTATGCTGTATAAAATAGATGTTATTGCTATCGCAGCACCAAACAGAATGGGTGAAATTGGTTGGAATTTCACAACCGTAAGGAGAGGGCATCAGGAATGGGACTGACACAATTTACCAAACCTACAGTCGCTTCATCAACTTTATACACTTCAAATATGGACTTCTACGCATGACCAATGCTGTTTTATTGTTCATGACAATACCAGACTGTTTTGGTGTGACAGCAACAACAAGATCACCATTGACATGCACTTTAATCATTTACATTTACATTACATTTACATACATTTAAGTCATTTAGCAGACGCTCTTATCCAGAGCGACTTACAAATTGGTGCATTCACCTTATGACATCCAGTGGAACAGCCACTTTACAATAGTGCATCTAAATCACCATTAGCACTCTCTCTCTTTCTGTCTCTCTCTCACTGTTGGCTCAAATCAATGTCAATTAACTGATGATTGAGTAAACAAAATGTATTTGACTAATGAGGTGTTTAAATATTGAATTGGAATAAATGTTACTATATTTTGAGGGAATGAAAATTCTGTACTGTGTTCTCGTACACTCTTCCAAAAAAAGGTGTTATCTAGAACCTAAATAGGTTATTCGGCTGTCCCCATAGGAGAACCATTTGAATAACACTTTTTTGCTCCAGGTAGAACCCCTTTGGGTTTCATGTAGAACCCTTTTCACAGAGGGTTCTACACGGAACTGAAAATGGTTCTACCTGGAACCGAAAAGGGTTCTCCTATGGGGACAGCTGGATAACTCTTTTGGAGCCCTTTTCTAAGAGTGTATGATTCAAATCCTAAATTCCCTAATGGACTCTTAGCTTGGTCTCACTAACCAAAAAGACCCCTCTGAGGAAATCTGGATGAAGCATGAGACACCTTCAGAGACTGTATTCCTCAGAGTGGCCCTGTTTGTCAGAGAAGGAGTCTCTAAGATCAAAAAGCCCAGTTTGCAATTAACTGATGTACCTATACACTGTTAATTCTGGGCCTATTGCCATCATTGTCAGTGAGTATGAAATATATTAGTCCCCTACTCAGTTAAACAAGGCTTTGACAGGAAAACATAAACGTTCTCCCTCTCTCACTGGCCAGATCAGCTTCCCAGGGCAGTCTCTTCCTTTGTCACTGCATATACTGTAGTCATTTAATCAATGTACACTATGTTAAATGAAACTGTTTTAAGGCAAAATAAGCATAAATATAATACTTGCATGCAAATGATAAGACAGTCTATCAAGAAAATTCTTGGAAGTTATACCAATCTTTCTTCTATACTGTACTACTGGTGCACTGGCAGACAAGGATCATTTGATTAGCTATATACACCCACCAAAGGAACTTTGAGACACATTCAGCTTCGTCAATTCAATCTGTGAGAGAGCCTACAGATCCCCTTTGCTCACAAAAAAAAACTGAACTGAGTCCAACTGCTATGAAACAGGAGTCGTATTACTCAGAGGGCTGGGAGTCGGTAAATCAAGGCCAAACACAGACAGAGGCATACAGGAGATATACTGCATATACTGAGAATCTTGAAGTAAACATAAAAGAGGAACTGATTACTCAGACAAGGAAACAGACAGGAATATAGAATAATGAATCAAGTGCTGACAAGAATCAGAATATCTGGTCTGAGTGGAAA
Source organism: Oncorhynchus gorbuscha (assembly GCF_021184085.1). Classification (NCBI taxonomy): domain Eukaryota; kingdom Metazoa; phylum Chordata; class Actinopteri; order Salmoniformes; family Salmonidae; genus Oncorhynchus; species Oncorhynchus gorbuscha. Next base: position 25,472,778 of record NC_060192.1, read on the forward strand.
CGGGACATTTGACGATGAAAGTACAGAAGAGGGAAGGGGTGAAACTAAAGTGTTAGAATTGTTAGAATTGCCTTGAGCCAACTGGTGGACAGAAGAGCATCAATCAATATAGACACCCTTCAATAAACTCTAGAGATTCAATGGTGTAGAAATAGTGATGTATTGCTGACAGATTTGTCACAGCCCCTGATTCATTTCAAGACATCAGCATGGAAATAATAACTGAATTGGAAGATCCTTTTTTTTTTCAATGAATAAAAAATGATTCTCAAAATGTCAATAGTGTCAAACACCATTTTTGTTGTCATCAACACCATTGCAACTTACCTTGTCATTTCTACGAGGAAAAGATAAGAAAAGGTAAAAGTCCTTACTTATATGTTCCCTCAGAGATGACTGCAGGACTCAGGATTCTCATTTGTTCTCCTCCTCCTTGGTTTCTTAGTATTCTTTGTCTTGGCAAGATGTTTACCTAAACAAAGACAAGCGAGACGAAGCAGCAAGAATACAGAGAGAGAGAGAGAGATGAAGAGAGAGTTGATCAGAGAGATAAGGGGCAGATTTACAAGGGATGGGCAATGGAGTGAAAAACAAGCTCCATTGGGATGAAATGTCTACATTGATTTAACTGATGGCAAATTGACCGGCAATTACATGTGAAAAGGAGAGAGTGGGTTGGTGGCGAGGGGAGAAACGAGGAAAGGGAGGGATGTGAGAAGTAAAGAAGAGGTGGATGATGACTTGACTTCCATCATGAGCACTTTTTTCAATTAGGGCCTTTTTACATCTAAGCCCCCTTTCTGCCATTTTTGATGATGCATGGACTTCTGGGTCTGGAAATGGATTTGTTTGCAAGCGTCTGCAATTTTGTCCCATTTAGTGGAAGACGGGCTTGCCACAGTGCACTGATAACAAGAAGTCAAATATTGTTACAAGGCGCCTTAGCAAAAAAAGTACAACAACTTAGTAACTGCCGTGTAGGTTGGTCGTCTCATATAACTTGTGATAATGTTCTCATACATGTTCTCACACTCAGAGACTTCATTTCACCATTTCTATCAAATTTAAGCTTGCCAGTGACATTACAAAAACATTACAGTCCGTATCCAACAAATACATTTTACTATGGTTTTCTCTTATTCCTCCAGTCCATACAGTGTTCAGTGCATGACATTACAGAATTGTGGCCATGTATGGTAGCTGACTGAGGCTGAAAGACGTTTCCCCATAGGTCCAACACACCACCTGCAAACCACCAGCACACTCTTATACTGTAATCGATATGCCTAGGAACTTTACACTTTCATTTAATCGCATCTTATCCAGAAAGGCTTTTAAACAAGGGTAAGAGGGAGGAGAGAGAGAGAGAGAGAGAGAGAGAGAGAGGGAGAGAGAGAGAGAGAGAGAGAGAGAGAGAGAGAGAGAGAGAGAGAGAGAGAGAGAGAGAGAGAGAGAGAGAGAGAGAGAGAGAGAGAGAGAGAGAGAGAGGAGAGAGAGAGAGAGAGAGAGAGAGAGAGAGAGAGAGAGAGAGAGAGAGAGAGAGAGAGAGAGAGAGAGAGAGAGAGAGAGAGAGAGAGAGAGAGAGAGAGAGAGAGAGAGAGGGAGAGAGAGAGAGAGAGAGAGAGAGAGAGAGAGAGAGAGAGAGAGAGAGAGAGAGAGAGAGAGAGAGAGAGAGAGAGAGAGAGAGAGAGAGAGCAAACAAGCCACTGTTGAATCAATTTACAGCAGCCAAGGCAGAAACCATCTGTTTGCCACCATGTGTGAGAGGCTGGGTTTGCACAAGATCAGTATGACGCCACTTCACCCACAAAGCAATCGTTTCGTGGAGGGTTTTAATAATCTCTGCCAAACACAGCGTGACTAGGAAAAACATCTGCCCGTGGTTCTCTTGACGTGCTTCTCCGCTGTCCATGATTCCACCTTCGCAAGCCTGTCCTACTCATGCCCTACTCATGCTACTTGGTCGGCCCCGTGACAACCCTGCCGTCCCCCCGGGGCCGGGGTACGCCAGGAGACAGCCCACATCATCAGCAGAGAGAACAGCTGTTGAACGCACTTTGAGGCTGGGGAGCTGATCTGGGTCTTCAGCCCCCTGAGAAAGAAAGGACAATGCCCCAAGCAGGACAGTCACTGGTGGGACCCTGCAGGGTCCTGGTGAGGATGGGAGAGGTGGTGTACTGGATCCAGCTGTCTCCCGGGGGGAGAAAATTGGCACTGCACCTGGACAGGTTAGCCCCATACAGACGGGCCTCTAACCCCAGGAAGCCCCACAAACCCTCCCTCCACACACACGTCCAGGCCCCGCAGACAGGGCTCGAGGTGGCCCACTCACCCAGTCTCTCCTGTGCCACTGCATGGTTCCCTAGAGCCACAGACTGTATACCCCGTGCCCACGTCGTTTCCCTCCATTTCTCTGCCTTCATCTCGTGCATCAGAGGGACAGCCCCCTACCACAGACTGAGCCCCCTGTGCCCACGAGTGGACACTCTGCTCCCATCACTCCTGCACAGACAAATGAGACCTCTGGTTCGCTTCCGAGACTTTGTGTGTTTTGTTGTTTTTAATGTAGTCATGATTTGACCTTAACCCTGTACATGTGGTGGTTTGGCTACTAAAATGTTATTTATTTCTATTCTAAAATCCCCCTAATAAATAAACTGGAGATGGCGACTGTGCTTCTGCTCAGACGGTGGCAGTTATTTCCAAACTGAATCAAGGCACGTTAAGCTGCCAGTGACAGGGGAAATGCTGATCACATCAATAAGGGGCTCACAGAGAGTTCTATTAACAGCGGATTAGAATTTAGACACACGCTTCTGTACACAGTTAATAGAGGCCAACCCTTGATGAGAACCTGCTTCAGAGTGCAAACGACCTTAGACTGGGGCGAAGATTTACATTCCAACAGGATAATGACCCTAAGCATACAGCCAATGCAATGCCGGAATGGCATCAGAACAAGAAAGTGAAGTCCTTGAGTGGCCCAGCCAGAGCCCAGACTTCAATTCCATTGAAAATCTGTGGAAAGACTTGAACATTGCTGTTCAACGCCGCTCCCCAACTAACTTAAGAGAGCTTGAGAAAATCTGTAAGGAAGAATGGAGAAAATCCCCAAATCCAGATGTGCAGCCGATAGACATGCCCAAGACGACTCAAAGCTGTAATCGCCGCCAAAGGTGCTTCTACAAAGTATTGACTCAGGGGTGTGAATACTTATATAAATGAGATATTTCTGTATTTCATTCTCAACAACATTTGGTAAAATGTCTGAAAACATGTTTTCACTTTGTCATTATGAGGTATTGTGTGTGTGTGTGGATGGCTGAGGGGGGAAAAAACTGTTGTATTTAGGTTGTAACATATCAAAATGTGGAATAAGTCCAGGGGTATGAATACTTCCTGAAGAACCTGTATATGTTCTGTTTCTTAATGGAAGATTTCATTATTCTGAAAAACAAGGCTATGTAAATAAACTGTTCAGCTTCCAAAGAATGCAAAGCAACTGTTTGACTAATTTAGAATCAACCCTAAAGTTGGAACAATAACCCTATATGTCAGTGGTGGTGACGACACTAAAACAAACACATTCCTGTTGACAATGAAGAACTAAACTTTTACAATGATTTTTAATTTTTGCTTACACATTTGCAGTTTCTACAACAAAAGCTTATGATAAAATACAGAAATTAGGGGTATCAATAAAATTAGCAGTGACCTACAATACTTCCTCCAAGATATCCAGAGACAGAGGAGAGCAAATGTGTGAAACAGTTTTTAAAAAAATGTCCATTCCAATATTTCTGGGTTCCAGAATATTAGCTTAGCAGATGAGTTTGTATATTTGAATATTTTTTTGGTGTCTCCAAGTCATTCTCTTGAACAAAAAGGAGAGACATAACAAATTTGAATTACAATTAATTTACCTTTACAGATACCTCAGAGACATAGATAAAACAGAGATTTAGTCCCAGAAAATGTGTGAACATTGAACATTTATGAAGTGTGTGTGTGTGTGATGTGGGTGGGTATTAGGGGAGAGGCAGGGGGTGAAAAATGTAGAACATCTGTCTGTAAAACACCACTCATTTGGTGTTATGTGCAGACTCTGATTGAACATAATTTAAATAACCAGTTTATTGAAAATAATGTATCTTAATTCAAAGATATTCTATGGTAGCTGTAAAAGGCAAAGCAGTTGTGCACATACAGTTCAGTATCTGACTAGAGAAAATAAAAGCACCAGCAGTACTGGCAATGCTTCACTTACACAGTACATTCATCTATCTCAGGTCGACCACGACAAGTTGACTGTCATGAAGTACTGGCAATGCTTCACTTACACAGTACATTCATCTATCTCAGGTCGACCACGACAAGTTGACTGTCATGAAGTACTGGCAATGCTTCACTTACACAGTACGATCATCTATCTCAGGTCAACCACGGCAAGTTGACTGTCATGAAGTACTGGAAATGCTTCACTTACACAGTACGATCATCTATCTCAGGTCAACCACGGCAAGTTGACTGTCATGATGGATGTCCTTTCATGTGCATGATATCATTGTGGAACACAACGCACGTACAGTTTAGGTTAAGAGTGGCCAAACATTTCCCATCAGCTTTCCTAACCATCAAAGAAGAGATTGAAGGTCAGAGGTCATTCACATGGCCTTGTCAATCAGCCCTAACATCCTAATGGAGGTATTACTGCTGGCAGTGAGGTGCATTGTGAGGAGTAACGTCCCTCAGAGATTCAGCATACAGGTCTTTTAAGGCCAAATGAATCTACCAGTTTCCTATTCCGACTCAATTTATCTTTGGATTGACCCTGTCCTTCAAGAAGTAGGAATGTTTTCTACAAATTACAGAAAGAACACATGAAGACAACAGAAGAGAGTTTCAATCCAACTGCTATAGTCTTCTACCGTGCATCATAGATTTCATCTATTTACTCCATTTAATGGATGGTAATAAGAATAATCATATTTTTCAACTTCTTTCTACCATACAATTATTCATTATCAACATAACCACATCTTAACATATGCAGAATTGTGTGTTAGCAGTGGTATTTTCTTTAAACCACAAGGAGAGAAAGTATGAAACATAAAGGAGAAACTGCTCTCCTCCAGCCTATCCCTCCCTCTCCCATCCTTAGCCAAGTGCCCCCCTGCTCCTCAAGCAAAGAAGACCACAAAGACGATGAAGAAGACTATGAGGACGAGGAAGATTTTGACCATGAGCCAGCGGTTGGATGAGACGGACTGAAAGTACTTGAGGATCTCGGAGTGTGCCATGTCCACGTTGAGCTGGGTGTCCTCCACATTGGCATCAATTCTGCAGGAAAGAGGATGGGAAATGGGAAGTCAATGAGTGTAAGAGGTTTCATTAACCGGCTTACCACTGCATGCCCTGTCTGATCATTGCTGGATATGCAAGCTCAACAAAACATCAGAACAACAATGGTATATCAGGGGAAAAGCATCTTAACTAGTGGCTTGATCATCTCTGGCTCTCTCTTCATGTCTCCCTCACCTCTGCACTGTCTCCTCCTGCTCCTTCACCATGTGGGCCAGCTGCTGGAAGATGGAGCCCAGCTCTACGATGGTGGTCTCTATGTTCTGCATGGTGTCTGAACGGCTCTGGATGTACGAGTCCTATACAAACACACCATAAGAGTGACACCACTTAGAATGAATGCAAATTATTAAGCAACAAACAGTATTATTGATTGACACATGACCCCAGAAACAAGTCTCAGTCAATAAAAGCATTTGTATCGAATGAGGACACTGAGTCAAAGTGTGTTTTAAATGTCACTGTTATTGTCACAATCATTATAATGCTTCTCATCATCAAGAGGATTGGAGGTAATACCTGTTCATTGACAAGCTGCAGCTGTTGGCTGGCACGGAAGTCCATGTCTATAGAGACTTCAGCTGTCCTTTTAGAGTCGTCCTGCATTAACAATGAGTTACCTGCAAGAGAGAGTGAGTGTGAGAGAGAGAGAGAAGGGAGGAGAGAGAGGAGGAGAGAGAGAGAGAGAGAGAGAGAGAGAGAGAGAGAGAGAGAGAGAGAGAGAGAGAGAGAGAGAGAGAGAGAGAGAGAGAGAGAGAGAGAGAGAGAGAGAAGAGAGAGAGAGAGAGAGAGAGAGAGAGAGAGAGAGAGAGAGAGAGAGAGAGAGAGAGAGAGAGAGAGAGAGAGAGAGAGAGAGAGAGAGAGAGAGAGAGAGAGAGAGAGAGAGAGAGAGAGAGAGAGAGAGAGAGAGAGAGAGAGAGAGAGAGAGAGAGAGAGAGAGAGAGAGAGAGAGAGGGGGAGAGAGAGAGAGAGAGGGAGAGAGAGAGAGAGAGAGAGAGAGAGAGAGAGAGAGAGAGAGAGAGAGAGAGAGAGAGAGAGAGAGAGAGAGAGAGAGAGAGAGAGAAGAGAGAGAGAGAGAGAGAGAAGGGGGAGAGAGAGAGAGAGAGGAGAGAGAGAGAGAGAAGGGGGAGAGAGAGAGAGAGAGAGAGAGAGAGAGAGAGAGAGAGAGAGAGAGAGAGAGAGGGAGAGAGAGAGAGAGAGAGAGAGAGAGAGAGGGAGAGAGAGAGAGAGAGAGAGAGAGAGAGAGAGAGAGAGAGAGAGAGAGAGAGAGAGAGAGAGAGAGAGAGAGAGAGAGAGAGAGAGAGAGAGAGAGAGAGAGAGAGAGAGAGAGAGAGAGAGAGAGAGAGAGAGAGAGAGAGAGAGAGAGAGAGAGAGAGAGAGAGAGAGAGAGAGAGAGAGAGAGAGAGAGAGAGAGAGAGAGAGAGAGAGAGAGAGAGAGAGAGAGAGAGAGAGAGAGAGAGAAGGGGGAGAGAGAGAGAGAGAGAGAGAGAGAGAGGGGGGAGAGAGAAGGGAGGAGAGAGAGAGAAGGGGAGAGAGAGAGGTCAGGTTGTACTTTTTAGTGCTTGTTTTGTACTGTGGAGCTGATAATAGTTTATCTCACCGAAGTTGCTGGCATGTAGATGGGAGGAGGATGCTGGGGCTTGAGAAAATTGATCCCTTCTACTCTTCTGCTCTTTGAGGTTCTGCAGAGGGAAAAGAGTGTGGGGGAGTTGAGAAGAAAATCTGTATAAAACGGTTTATAAATCAACAAATATACATGGAACATCCAATCAAAACTAGTCTGGTCAAAATATTTACTGTGAAAGATGTGTGTCTGTCTTACCTCTGTCCTGACCTCCAGCACCGACTTGAAGTCGTTTGACATTGATGCCAGTTTGGACTAGAACAGAAAAGGGCTGTTATAAAATGAACGCTACATGGAAAAGTGACATGCACTATTCTTCATTGGATAAAACCAATGGACGTATCAGAATGTCAGAGCACGGAAGTTACCTGGAGGGAGACAACGATGGTGTTGGAATGTGTCTGTAGGTGTTTGCCATTCTGACTCTGTCTGGAGCGCACAAGACCCTGCAGCTGTGCTATCTGTTTATTCAGACTGTTTATGTCCTGGACAAAGAAAAGAAAAAACAGACAGCTTGCTTTTACTTTCACATCCCAACGGTCATCTAATAAAGTGTTCCTGAACAGCCTCCTGTACATATAAACTCTGTGGAGTAACAACAAAGTAGCTAAATCTACTATACATATCTCCTCACCTGTTTAACAATGTAGGTTAACTCCTCAATCTCCACAGCTTTGTCATCAAAAAGAGATTTCCTTTTGGCAACTAGACAAGATAAGAGTCAGTGAGTTCCAGATGCACAACCACATTGTGGACGCAAAAACTCAAAAAGTTGCTTCCTTACGTATTGTGAGTTTTTCCAGTTTGGCGAAAGTGTTACTCAAGTCCTTCCCAATCCTCCTGTTAAATAGAATGAAACATAACGAACAGTTGAGTATAAGGATACCAATAGAAGGCTTATACATAAAATGTATCCGTTCTCAAAATCATCTACTATTCTCATTCAATAACATGTTAATAACACAGTGTAATGCTCCTAACTTTGCCATGAGTGTAAAGTCACTGCGCTGTCTGACGGCACTGAGGGCTGGCTTGCTGGACTGGACCGCATTCTGAAGAAAACAGAAAGAATAAGGAACAATCAACCAACATTGATCAGTGTGCAAATGTCAAGCACAACTATTTTGGTTCGACAGTTGGTGCTCGTTCAAACCATACAGTACCAGTCAAAAGTTTGGACACACCTATCTATCAAGGGTTTTTCTTTATTTGTACTATTTTATACATTGTAGAATAATAATGAAGACATCAAAACTATGAAATAACACATATGGAATCATGTTGTTCAGAATTCTGCAGTAGCCATGCTGGTTAAGTGTGCCTTGAATTCTAAATAGATCACAGACAGTGTCACCAGCAAAGCACACCCACACCGCCTCCTCCATGCTTCACGGTAGGAACCACACATGCTCACCTAATCTGCGTCTCACAAAGACGAGGCGGTTGGAACTAAAAAAAAACTCAAATTTGGACTCATCGGACCAAAGGACAGATTTCCACCGGTCTAACGTCCATTGCTCAAGTTTCTTGGCCCAAGCAAGACTCTTCTTATTATTGGTGTCCTTTACTAGTGGTTTCTTTGCAGCAATTCGACCATGAAGGCCTGATTCACAGTCTCCTCTGAACAGTTGATGTTGAGATGTGTCTGTTACTTGAACTCTGTGAAGCATATATTTGGGCTGCAATTTCTGAGGCTGGTAACTCTAATGAACTTATTCTCTGCAGCAGAGGTAATTCTGGGTCTTCCTTTCCTGTGGCGGTCCTCATGAGAGCCAGTTTCATCATAGTGCTTGATAGTTTTTTGCGACTGCACTTTAAGAAACTTTCAAAATACTTGACATTTTACAGATTAACTGACCTTCATGTCTTAAAGTAATGATGGACTGTCATTTCTCTTTGCTTATTTGACCTGTTCTTGTCATAATATGGACTTGGTATTTTACCAAATAGGGCTATCTTCTGTATATCCCCCTACCTTGTCACAACACAACTGATTGGCTCAAACACATTAAGAAGGAAAGAAATTCCACAAATTAACTTTTAACAAGGCACACCTGTTAATTGAAATGCATTCCAGGTGACTATACCTCATGAAGCTGGTTGAGAGAATGCCAAGAGTGTACAATGCTGTCATCAAGGCAAAGGCTGGCTACTTTGACAAATCTCAAATATATTTGGATTTGTTTAACACTTTTTTGGTTACTACAAAATTCCATGTGTGTTATTTCATAGTTTTGATGTCTTCACTATTATTCTACAATGCAGAAAATTGTAAAAAATAAAGAAAAACCCTGGAAAGAGTAGTTATGTCCAAACTTTTGAGTGGTACTGTACATAACAGTAATAAATAAACATCTCTCTATGGTGCTAATCTGTCACATCTATTTTGGTAAAGCTAGTTAATACTAATTGAGAACATACATATTATTATTAAAAGACATACGGTCTCTCCATGTTGCTCACCTGTCTCCCCTGTAGTGACCTGCAGACTGACTGGAACTCATTGGTGCGGTCCCTGCCCGACATGTTACTTATGTCCCCCAGTGGGGCAGGTGGCGGTGGACTGGGGGCTGTGAGTTGTGGGTCCTGCAACTGGATCAGCGGTGACTGGGTCTGGGCAGGCCCTAGGTACACCCCTTCCTGGCTGTTCCTAGGACCGTGGCGACGACGCGTGTTCATGGATGCTCAGGCACATCACCTGCTGGAGGAAAACGGAGTCAGATTTCAGTACGAATAATGTTAAAGATCCATCAAAAACACTTGTGTACTCAACATGACAAGCTCCTCAAAAACTGTCCTGGAAAGCCCTGGGTCTGAAATGAGACAGTAGCTACTAGGCAGACAACAAGGAGATTGTTTCACTTGAGTTCTTGAAGATAGAATAAGCCCACAGACCAACTGGTGTGAATGTATACAGACACTCTGCGAAGAAAGCAAAAGAGACACATCCTCTTCAAGAACTTTCTGGGTTTGAGAGTAGCAATCAATACACTGATAGATTAGTCTTTTCTCAACTTCTAGACTTTTCTTCGTGTTCTCTTGTTAACTAAAAGATAAAAGAACAGAGTAGTCGATGAAAAATGTGATAACCAATGTTTGGGGTAAATAACTCTACAAAACCCAGGATTGCAAAATGAACAATCCAACAAACCTATACTGGTTGAGGTACTAGCTGTTTATCCACTGAATGCCTTGCACATGTTTGATTGTTAGTTAATTTTTTATTTAATCTTTATTTAATCAGGTAGGTTAGTTGAGAACAAGTTCTCATCTACAACTGCAACCTGGCCAAGATAAAGCAAAGCAGCGCGACACAAACTACAACAGAGTTACACATGGAATAAACAAACATACAGTCAATAACACAATAGAAAATGTCTATATACAGTGTGTGCAAATTAGGTAAGATAAGGGAGGTAAGGCACTAAATAGGCCAAAGTGGCAAAATAATTACAATTTAGCAATTAAACACTGGAGTGATAGATGTGCAGAAGAAGAATGTGCAAGAAGAGATACTGGGGTGCAAAGGAGCTAAAAAATAATAATAAATAACAGTATGGGGATGAGGTAGTTGGATGGGCTATTTACAGATAGGCTATGCACAGGTGCAGTGACCGGTGAGCTGCTCTGACAGCTGGTGCTTAAAGTTAGTGAGGGAGATTTGAGTCTACAGCTTCAGTGATTTTTGCAATTCGTTCCAGTCATTGGCAGCAGAAAACTGTAGAGAGAACAGGATCACATTCATTTGGCACAAACAAGAGATAAGTGGACTAGTACCCCTAACCAGAAGCAGACAAGAAAGGAGGAATTGGTTTTGGAGATACCTCCTGGAGCACGTGCTATGGGTGGGTGCTGCTATGGTGACCAGTGAGCTGAGAATAGGCGTGGCTTTACCTAGCAAAGACTTCAAGATGACCTGGAGACAGTGGGTCTGGCGACGAATATGTAGCGAGGGCCAGCCGACTAGAGCATACAGGTCGCAGTGGTGGACAGTATATGGTGCTTTGGTGACAAAACAGATGCACATCTTCTTCTGCATCAAATTTGCTGAGTAGAGTGTTGGAGGCTATTTTGTAAATGACATCACCGAAGTCAAGGATCAGTAGGATAGTCAGTTTTACGAGGGTATGTTTGGCAGCATGAGTGAAGTATGCTTTGTTGCAAAATAGGAAGCCGATTCTAGATTTAATTTTGGATTGGAGATGCTTCATGTGAGTCTGGAAGGATAGTTTACAGTCTAATCAGACACCTAGGTATTTGTAGTTGTCCACATATTCTAAGTCAGAACCGTCCAGAGTAGTGATGCGGGACGGGTGCTAATAAATAACAGTATGGGGCTGTGCACAGGTGCAGTGATCTGTGAGCTGCTCTGACAGCCGGTGCTTAAATCTAGTGAGGGAGATATGAGTCTCCAGCTTCAGTGATTGGCCTAACAGTCCAAAATAGCTCAGGTTACTCTCAGAATCCAGTAAAGTATTGTAATGAAACAAGCAGGGAGCGCGAACCCTCGACTTTCTAGCCAGTGCGCTATCGAATGTGCACCAAAAGTATGCTCAACTGGTAGAGTCGATATCCGCGCTTATAAACCCAGGGTCGTTACAGTATATTATATCGGACAAACGGCATCAATATTGATAATGTTATACATATGTAGGAGAATATATGTAACACGCTAGCACTAACAGAAAATGGAAAGGTTTTGTGGATGATGAGTGAACGGCAAATGGGCTAGTTCATTTCACATGACCCGGTGCCCAGGGTGGGTGTAGATTTCACTTAAGGACCAATGGAATGGTTTAAAATGTTCCAACCCGTACACCCGAAGCAATCGGGCCATGCAAAACGAATACGCCCAATACTCATAACAAGCCTGCTGCTATTAGTAAGTAGCTAGCGTTGTCTTCCAAAGCTGAATAAGCTTAACGTTAGCTATAAAACATTGGCACGACAAAAACAGAGTAGATACATGACTAAGCAAGTGTTATCAGGATATCTTTTCGAGCCATAATCAAGTTTCAAATACCAACAATCTCTTACCGGTAAATAAATAATCTTTATTTGATCACTCCACTGCCTACGAAGGAACTGGTCCTTCCGCTAAACGCTGACGTCAGCGCCACGTATACGTCTAGTTTAGCGCATTACGTTGTAAGGGTGCCCAGTTGGACAAATTCAGACCAGTCCATTCATCATTCAAATAGAGAACAGAGAATAGCCCTTATGAGAATTCAACCTAAAATCCTGACCTTTGCAGCTTGAATGGCTCTCGGCTCATTTGTGTGAAATGTCAGTGTGATGTTGTCTGTGTATAGACTGGTCACAGGTCGAAGAGGTGATGAACACCAGAGAAAAAGGGGCCGAAATAAGGCTTGTTCGACATTGCAGGCAACAGCCAATTGACTGGCCTACAAATCACATTGCATCATAAATAACTACTTATTGTAATCACATTGTATTGATCACATACACACTTAACAGATGTTATTGCGGGTGTAGCGAAATGCTTGTGTTTCTAACAGATTTGTCGCTCAGTCAGCTACCATTTACCCACAATGCATCATGGATTTGATGGTCAAGAACACGGCTAGTCTTGAAAATGGACTTGTTCCACATTGCAGACAACTGCCGACTGACCTTCAAAGAACCTTGAATCATAAATAACTGCTCATAATTTGACCAATAAGTCAGTCAATATATGAACAACTATACATTACGCTAATGATCCTCTTGAACAGGGCCATTGACAAAGAGGGAAGGGAAATTACCGCTTTTATTGGACAGCAGACCAAATACTCCAGAGAAGAATTTGCACATGATACTATTCAACAAAACAGCAATGACACTTAGAATTTTATTGATAATTGTAGGGGAGTAGAAGCATATTGTTTACTTCATTACACCGAAAGAAATAATGGAAAACATTTGTATTTGTATATACATTAAAAATGGAGTTCCACCCAGGTTCCAAACATCAGCAGGTGTGTTTGTGTGCAATCACAAGTTCTTGATCTTAAGAGGTTAAGGATCGGCCCTTTTTTTTAATATTTTCGCCTAAAATGACATACCCAAATCTAACTGCCTGTAGCAAGGATATGCATTTTCTTGCTACCATTTGAAAGGAAACACTGAAGTTTGTGGAAATGTGAAAGGAATGTAGGAGGAAAAACACATTAGATCTGGTAAAATACAATATATTTTATACTGTATTTTTTTGTACCATCATCTTTGAAAATGCAAGAGAAAGGCCATAATTTAACCAGCCCAGGTGTCATCTGGATATTGGCCACTAGATGGCAGTGTATGTGCAAAGTTTTTAGTCTGATTCAATGAACCATTGCATTTCTGTTCAAAATGTTGTATCAAGACTGCCCAAATGTGCCTAATATGTTTATTAATAACCATGTTCAAAACTGTGTAATCGCCTCAGACAATAGCATGGTATTCTTTCACTGAAATAGCTACTGTAAATTGGACAGTGCAGTTAGATTAACAAGAATGTAAGCTTTCTGCCAATATCAGATATGTCTGTCCTGGGAAATGTTTGTTACTTACAGCCTCATGCTAATCGCATTAGCCTGCGTTAGCTCAACCGTCCCACAGGGGACCCACCAATCCTGAAGAAGTTTTAATGATCAATAGGAAATCAAGGCATTCAAAAAGCATCCCTTTAGAATCTAAAATCCTGACAATAATTCCTTCGTACAACAGGCCAGCTCATCCAAAGACCTAATTATGAGGCCTCCTTAAAAACATTAGCCTAGTATTGCAACCCTTAAGCAAAGATGGTGTAAAAAATAACTGCACGGTGAAGTAATTTTAAAATCTTGTTTTAAAAGAAAGCAAACAAAAAAACAACCCAAACAGTTGTAAAAACATATTACTACTTCAATGAAATGGTTGATGAAAGCCTGGTATGGTTACCACAGTTGTTTAAGATTTAATACCCGTCTGTCCATTACACACAGAGGATGAACATAATGGTCAATATATTGTCATATCAGAAGAAAAGAAAGCTATAGAATGCAGGTTATACATTTCACTAATAACGTTGCTGGTGAAGTTATTGCTTTTCTGCAGCACAGATTTTGGGACTTTAACCCAAGGTTTATGGTCATCCAAGTATTCAACATCATTCTTCTCCCAATCAGCTGTTGTAATGGCAAGAAAACCAAAAGATATCAGTTCCCAAACTGATCAGAACAGCTTGATCATGCTTTCTCTGGATTTCCCAACTCCAACCCATTTCACTGCAAATAAAATCAAATTCACGGTGAATATATCATCAATTATCAAAACAAGGTTGGTTTTCAGTAAGGCTGCTTAATCACCATAAATACTTGTTTCTTGACTAACCTGGCACTTGCAAGAATTCCTCGATGAAGCGGATGTAGCTCTGTGCCTGAGGGGGCAGCTCCTCAAAGCACCGCACATCCTCAGTGCTGCAGCACCATCCAGGTAGCGTCTCGTACTTCACTGACACCCGCATCAGCATGTCCATATTGGCTACAGTGGGAAAGACAGGGAATAAGATGGGAGTCAGCATGCAGGGCAAGCCAAATCAAATGTGTAAGGGTAACGTGAACAGAGCAACTGTATAAAATAAGTCCCCCTAGACAGGGAGAAACTTACCAGGAAAACTGGGAAGGGATTCATCATCTACAGTGTAGGACACACCCACTTTGATCTCTGGCAGCGTGTCGAGGACGTCAAGCTTGGTCAGAGCGATGCTGTCGGAGAGAAACAGTGGTGTCAAACACAGTTATGCAATAAATAGACCGCAATTGAACATAGTGGAGGCATACACAAGTACAACAGACTGAACGGTGATCCAATAATTACAATGCATACAGTATGGAACACATCCAGGAAGAAGGACAAGCAGGAGGCGAGACCGAGCCTTACGCAGTGAAGCCGTTGACCATGTGGGCGTATCTGACAAGGATCAAGTCAAGCCAGCCACAGCGGCGCCGCCGGCCCGTCGTCACACCAAACTCCCTCCCTCTGGACTGTAACAAGTTGCCAATCTCCTGGACCACAATCAACACAGCAGTCAGATCTGGGATTCACTATAAACTGAATGTAAATATGAAGTACTAGAAGAGATAGTTCCTAGACAGTAAGTTTACACCCCTGACTTAAGACAATTCTGCAAAACACTATCCACTCACATTGTCCTGCTCAGTGGGGAAAGCGCCAACGCCCACCCGGGTGGTGTAGGCCTTGACCACACCATACACTCTCCCCACATAGGACGGGGGCACACCCAGGCCAGTGCACACCCCCCCAGCAGTGCAGTTAGAGGATGTCACAAACGGGTAGGTGCCTGAAAAAGACCAATTATTTGATTTCCTTCAAATTATATTCCAATGGCCATCACTAAATAGCATAATAATTTACCCCCCCAAACCCTTCTGTTCTCACCAAAGTCAATATCCAAGAGGGCTGCATTGGCTCCCTCCACCAGAATCTTCTTACTGGGTCCAGTGAGGGCCTTGTGCATGAAGTACACCCCATCGGTGACAAGGGGCCGCAACCTCTCAGCATACACCTGGAAAAGAGAGAAGAAAAAAAGTGACCACCTACCTACATAGAGAAACATCTCAGTATCTTAAGTTTTCTAGCTCCCCCTGAAAGACTAACAAGAGCTGTTCTGCATGGAATCAGCTCAATTGAGACAGTAATTGTCTGTAGAGAGAACAGGATCACATTCATTGGGCACAAACAAGAGGTAAGTGGACTAGCATCCCTAACCAGAAGCAGACAAGAAAATACTCATCCAGAAGCGGCGCTCCAAATGGTCAGGGACTTTATCCGCATGCAAACTTAAATCTGTTTGACCTAACTTCTACCAGTATAACACGTGTCACAATTTTTACATTTTTTATAATAACTCTAGACCACATTTACTCCACACACAGATGCATAAAGCTCTCCCTCCATTTGGCAAATCTGACCATAATTATATCCTCCCAATTCCTGCTAACAAGCAAAGGTAGGAAGTACCAGCGACTCACTCAATACGAAAGTGGTCAGATGACACGGATGCTACAGGACTGTGTTACCAGCAGACTGGAATATGTTCTGGGATTCATCCAATGGCATTGAGGAGTATACCACAGTCACTGGCTTCATCAATAAGTGCATCGACGATGTCATCCCCACAGTGACAGTAAGTACATATCCCAACCAGAAGACATGGATTTACAGGCAACATCCGTACCGAGCTAAATGCTAGAGTTGCCGCTTTCAAGGAGCGGGACACTAATCCAGACACTTAAAATAAATCCTGCTATGCCCTCATACAAACCATCAAACAGGCAAACCGTCAATAAAGGACTAAGATTGAATCCTACTACACCGGCTCTGACGCTCGCCAGATGTGGCAGGGCTTGCAAACTATTATGGACTACAAAGGGAAACCCAGTCGCAAGCTTCCCAGTGTCGCGAGCCAACCACACAAGCTATATTTATTTTCTGCATTACCACGGTGTGTACTCACAGCAACTATCTCCCTGACCAAAGCTAATACCTACATGTTTCAAGCAGACCACCATAGTCCATGTCACCAAGAATGCAAAGGTAACCTGCCGAAATGACTACCGCCCAGTAGAACTCACGTCGGTCACCATGAAGTGCTCTGAAAGGCTGATCATGGCTCACATCAACACCATCATCCCAGAAACCCTAGACCCACACCAATTTGCATACCGCCTAAACCAATCCACAGACGACGCAATCTCAATCGCACTCCACACTGCCCATTCCCACCTGGACAAAAGGAACACCTGTGTGAGAATGCTGTTCATTGACTACAGCTCAGCGTTCAACACCATAGGGCCCACAAAGCTCATCACTAAGCTAAGGTCCCTGGGACTAAACAGGAGGTCAAGAGAACTGGCAGTGTGGTGCCCGGACAACAACCTCTCCCTCAACGTGATCCAGACAAAGGAGATGATTGTGGACTACAGGAAAAGGAGGGTCATGTCCACGTCGCCAACAAACTACCATGGTCCAAAGACAGTCGTGTTGTCGTGCCATCTTCACCTTTTCTCCCCTCATGAGACTGAAAATATTTGGCATGGATCCTCAAAAAGTCCTACAACTGCACCATCAAGAGCATCCTGACCAGTTGCATCATCCCCTCATACGGCAACTGCTCGGCATCCGATGGTAAGACGCTAGAGTTTAGTGCATATGGACCAATACATCACTGGGGCCAAGCTTCCTGCCATCCAGGACCTATACACTAAGCGGTGTCAGAGGAAAGCACAATTTTTTTGGTCAACGACTCCAGCCACCGTAGTCATGGACTGTTCTCTTTGCTACCACACAGCAAGCTGTACCGGAACGCCAAGTCTAGGTCCAAAAGGCCCATTAATAGCATCTACCTCCAAGCCATAAGACTATTGAACAATGAATAAAACAGCCACCCGGACTACTTACATTGACCACCCCCCCTGTTTTAACACTGCTGCTTCTCGCTGTTTATCTATGCATAGTCACTTTACCCCTACCTACATATTACCTTGACTAACCGGCACATTGACTTGGTACCCCCTGCATATAGCCTCGTAATTATATCATCTTACAATGTTACTTTCAACTCTAGTTTATTTAGCAATATTTTCTTAACTATTTCTTGAACTGCATTGTTGGTTAAGGGCGGCAGGGTAGCCTAGTGGTTAGAGCATTGGACTAGTAACCGAAAGGTTGCAAGTTCAAATCCCCGAGCTGACAAGGTACAAAATCTGTTGTTTTGCCCTTGAACAGGCAGTTAACCCACGGTTCCTAGGCAGTCATTGAAAATAAGAATTTGTTCTTAACTGACTTGCCTGTAAAATAAAGTAAGCATTTCACGTTAACATTTGAATTGACTGCAACCTGGGCAGGTGATTTATGGCTCAGAACAAAGATTATTATTTTTTTTATTTTTAAATTAAGCTAGCTATAATACACAACACACTACCGTTCAAATGTTTGGGGTCACGTAGAAATGTCCTCGTTTTTGAAAGAAATGCTTTTTTTGTCCATTAAAATAACAGCAACTTTATCAGAAACACAGTGTAGACATTGTTAATGTTGTAAGTGACTATTGTAGCTGGAAACAGCAAATTTATTTTTAATGGAATATCTACATAGGCCCATTATCAGCAACCATCACTTCTGTGTTCCAATGGCAAGTTGTGTTAGCTAATTCAAGTGTATCATTTTAAAAGGCTACTTTATCATTAGAAAAACCTTTTACAATTATGTTAGCACAGCTGAAAGGCCAGCATCCCGGAGTCGCATCTTCACTGTTGAAGTTGAGACTGGTACTATTTAATGAAGCTGCCAGTTAAGGACTTGTGAGGCCTCCATTTCTCAAACTAGACACTAGTGTACTTGTCCTCTTGCTCAGTTGTGCACCAGGGCCTCCCACTACTCCTCTTTCTATTCTGGTTAAAGCCAGTTTGTGCTCTTCTGTGAAGGGAGTAGTACGAGATCTTCAGTTTCTAGCATGGAATAGCCTTCATTTCTCAGAACAAGAATAGACTGACGATTTTCAGAAGAAAGGGCTTTGTTTCTGGCTATTTTGAGCCTGTAATCGAACCCAGGACAGTTGTATTGCTTCTTTAATCAGAACAAGTTTTCAGCTGTGCTAACATAATTGCAAAAGGGTTTTCTAATGATTAAATAGCCTTTTAAAATGATACACTTGGATCAGCTAACAATGTGCCATTGGAACACAGGAGTGATGGTTGCTGATAATGGGCCTCTGTAAGCCTACGTAGATATTCCATTTAACTAAATAAATAGAATAAAATTTTAAATCAGCCGTTTCCAGTTACAATAGTCCTTTACAACATTAACAATGTCTACCCTGTATTTCTGATCAATTTGATGTTTTTTAATGGACAACTTTTTTGCTTTTCTTTAAAAAACAAGGTCATTTCAAAGTGACCCAAAACCTTTGAATCGTAGTGTATATTGGGACATTAAAGCAGTGTTCTTTTCACCTTCAGTTGTTGCAGCTCATTGTCAATGTCAACATTTAGGTCGGGGTACATAGTCAGGAATTGCCCTGCCAACACACGGAACCTGTGGACGAAGAAATGCCATCAGCTACCAATCAACATCAACTTTTTTAGTGATCATTAAAATCATTAAGGTTCAAAAGTGTATTTCAGGTAAATTACATGCATTCTTACAAACAATAATTTTGGTACTAACTTCTCCGCAAAGACAGTGAAATCAGACACAAGGTCACAGACTCGCAGTCCATTGCGAGCAGCTTTGGAAGAATAGGCAGGTCCTATGCCCTTTTTGGTGGTTCCCAAACTGGAAAACAATCAATCAAAATCAGAAGAATGGACATTCAGAAATGCCACAGCATTTATTAACACTGCCTTTGCAGTAGCCCTAAAAGGCTACCATGACTTCAATATTGTGTTGTTGTTGCTACAACCACTTTCACCACATAGTAAAATGAAGAACAGGGCGTCGTCTTCAAAGAGTCTCAGATAAGCACTCCAAATTGGAGACGCTTTATGAACAGTCACCATCACTTCCTCATACAATAAAACCCACACACTTGTTTCCCGCCTGTAGCTGTCTCTGTTGTTCCTGGATCCCATCAACAGCTTGGTGGAAGTTGAACACTAAAAGCAGATACACACACAAAAAAAAACATACATTCATAGAATTGCAAGACACTAGACCAAATACATGTAAATCAAACAGCCATGTCTTACCAATGTGAGCACGGTCAGATATCTTCAACCGCGTCTCCCATCCTTGCAGTCCTGGACAATGACAAATACAAATAGCAGGTCAAGTGTCATCAGTGGAATCCACTTCCTTCATCCTTTTTATCACCATCATCTTTCCTGCAGGCCTCTTCAATTGTCAATACTCACCGTTGCCTTTCTGCAGGTTCTTTTCAGCCTCCTCGAAGAGGCCAGGCAGGTGTATCACAACCCCGTTCCCTGTGGATGAGCAGTTCAGTTACGGATGGTTTGAATAGGAAACCAAACCAATGAAAACATCGTGGAGGCTGAAGTGTAAGAGGGTCAACTCACCAATAAACGAGACAGCCTTCTTGTTGAGCACTCCACTGGGCAGCAAGTGGAAGTCGTACTCCACAGAGTCCACCACCACTGTGTGGCCTGCGTTGTTGCCTCCCTGAAAGAGACAACATTTACATGAACAACAAGAGAAGGAGCAGAAATTGAGTACAGCCCACAGTGAACGACTGTGTAAGTACCAGTTAACGGGCAACATTTTTTTGCACATTGTTTACCAACCTTCAGGAAAAAGGCATTGAAAGTACAGAGAGCATGAATTTGTTTTACCCCCACCGGTGATAAGGTTATTTTACAACTACATCACAGAGCACAGACAAATGTGAATAAGTAACTACCTGTTAATTGGAAAAGCTTTGTTTCAACAGCTATAAAACTTCAGTTTAGTACAAAATACGGACACGTTTGTGTAGTTAACAGAAGATACCGGTTTATTACTCACCAGTCAAAACTAGTCGAATGAAACCAATGTAGGCAGTATTTTACCAGGGGAGCCGACAAAAGACATTTTGCGAACTGCAATTGTTACTGTAGGGTGGGGATCATTTGTGGAACTTTCCAACAGGAATCTGTCCAAAACTTAACAAGGATGCCAACAAGCAGCACATAAAGTAGGATGATCAATTCACCTAGCTAAATAGCTGCCGAATAGGCATCAACTCACCACATAGCTTATACTTAAAGCTTGTCCATAGGCTACCAGAGTGATACGTTTTTCAATCACCACGTTTTATTCGGAAAAATGTAACAAATTTACCCACTCCCTACCTGGTATCGTATTCTGCCCACTATACAACTTTGTATGCGTTTTGTTGGCAACCGTATTATTTACTAAGTTTTTGGAACAGATTCCGGTTGAAACGTCCCAAACTTTACCCACTCGTTTACTGTAGCTAGATAACCCATTTGTTGTTGTGGGTTGTTACCCACTACCACCAGATAAGATGCTTAGCTAGCAATGCTAACGTTCGCATGATAAGTTGCTAAATAGCTAAAGTTATCTAGTAAGCACATTTCCTACATATTATATACACTAACGATAATTGGTTTTGCCTAGCCAACGCAGCAGAACGACTGGCGTACTTTTGTCAAGTTCAAAATGCCTTGTTTGCTAGCTAGTTAGAGTAGCTACGTACCTGACACCGGCAGACTAAATCCGCGTCCAGTGCTAGCAGGTCAACCACTTTCCCCTTTCCCTCGTCTCCCCACTGCGCACCGAGGACCACGGTTACTTTATTCCGAGGTTCCTTCGGAATCCGCAGGGACTCGACCTGTCCACTCTCCCGATGTCGCTTGAAAGACGGCTCTCCGTTCATGGAGGCCGTTTCTTGGCCATTACACATTGTGCTATCTGCTGCCATGAGCCTTGCTTAAATCCGGAAGATAAAAATAGCGGGAAACAAGGTTGCCAGGTTTGGTTAAAAAAAACGTGCGTAGTATTGTCCATACAAAACCCACCAACAAGCCCTGAAAACTAGCCCCTTTCTCGTAGTAATAGGGGAGTTTGACACATTAAACCTAATAAACCCCTTTTACATAACATAATACAGCGAATTAAGAATGAATATATACTTAACTTGTAACGACAAAAAAATCCAAATTCAGTTTTCCATCAAAATAATATTGCGAGCTACCGTGACATAATACATTCATTTGAATATGTTGCAAGACAAAATATAATTCGCCTTTATTAAACTCGCCAGATAAATCGACATGTATTGATGTAAAATTAACTCGTTTGAACGCTGTTATTATAAATAAATCAATTTTGGCATGTACATAACTACATCAGATTTACAGGTAACATTGCTTTTGTTGCTGGAATTTCAATCACCGAACGTATATTAATAATATGGATATGAACTGAATATTCTTGAAGAAAAAAATGTTGTTTTGTTTTACCGTCAATCTAATGCATTCTAACAACAAGCTGGCAATTGCGATAGAGCTGTGACTATGATCACGAATGATAACTTACAATTGTATTAACTAAACAAACACAGCCATTAATAGTTGGCACAAATTGATTTGCAATGACTCCAGAGATAACATCATTTCAACATATGTATTGTGGCAAATGGTAGGATAAGGCTACATTAGCATATAAATTAATAGGCTAGGCTACTTGCAGGCCAACATATCCAAATCAAATTTTGTCACATGCGCAGAACACAACAGGTGTAGGTAGACCTTACAGTGAAATGCTTACTTACAAGCCCTTAACCAACAATGCAATAACAAAAAAAATACCTACAAAAAGTAAGAATAAGAAATAAAAGTTACAAATGTCTAAAGAGTGGCAGTAAAATAACAATAGAGAGGCTATGTACAGGGGGTACAGAGTTAATGTGCAGGGGCACCGGTTAGTTGAGGTAATATGTACATGTAGATAGAGTTATTAAAGTGACAGCGTAAAAGGGGTGGGGTGGGGCAATGCAAATAGTCTGGGTAGCCATTTGACTAGATGTTCAGGAGTCTTATGGCTTGGAGGT
This sequence comes from Oncorhynchus gorbuscha, assembly GCF_021184085.1. Lineage (NCBI taxonomy): Eukaryota > Metazoa > Chordata > Actinopteri > Salmoniformes > Salmonidae > Oncorhynchus > Oncorhynchus gorbuscha. The sequence continues at coordinate 25,495,316 of NC_060192.1, forward strand.
AGAAGCTGTTTAGAAGCCTTTTGGACCTAGACTTGGCACTCCGGTACCGCTTGCCATGTGGTAGGCAATCCGGTACCGCTTGCCATGTGGTAGCAGAGAGAACAGTCTATGACTAAGGTGGCTGGAGTCTTTGACAATTTTTAGGGCCTTCTTCTGACACGCCTAGTATAGAGGTCCTGGATGGCAGGAAGCTTGACCCTCTGTAGTGCCTTGCGGTCGGAGGCCGAGCAATTGTCATACCAGGCACTGATACAGCCAGTCAGGATGCTCTCGATGGTGCAGCTGTGGAACCTTTTGAGGATTTGAAGGCCCATGCCAAATCTTTTCAGTCTCCTGAGGGGGAATAGGTTTTGTCGTGCCCTCTTCATGACTGTCTTGGTGTGCTTGAACCATGTTAGTTTGTTGGTGATCTGGGAACCAAGGAACTTGAAGCACTCAACCTGCTCCACTACAGCCCTGTTGATGAGAATGGGGTAGTGCTCGGTCCTCCTTTTTCTGCAGTCCACAATCATTTCCATTGTCTTGATCACATTGAGGGAGAGGTTGTTGTCCTGGCACCACATTGCCAGGTCTCTGACCTCCTTGTAGGCTGTCTCATCGTGATCGGTGATCAGGCTGTTGTGTCATCAGCTAATTTAATGGTGTTGGAATCGTGCCTGGCCTGTGCAGTCATGTGTGAACAGGGAGTACAGGCGAGGACTGAGCATGCACCCCTGAGGGGGTTGAGGATCAGCGTGGCGGATGTGTTGGTACCTACCCTTACCACCTGGGGGCGGCCTGTCAGGAAGTCCAGGATCCAGTAGTCCCAGGGTCCTTAGCTTAGTGATGAGCTTTGAGGGCACTATAGTGTTGAACGCTGAGCTGTAGTCAATGAATAGCATTCTCACATAGGTGTTCCTTTTGTCCAGGTGGGAAAGGGCAGTGTGAAGTGCAATAGAGATTGCATCATCTGTGGATCTGTTAGGGCAGTATGCAAATTGGAGTGGGTCTAGGGTTTCTTGGATGATGGTGTTGATGTGAGCCATGACCAGCCTTTCAAAGCACTTCATGGCGACAGACGTGAGTGCTCTAACGCACATGTATCATACTCCACATTTAATGTCAGTTTCATTGTGGACTTTTCTCCACAACAGAAGCATGCGAGGGAGTTCCATAACTTCCATTTCAAATGTCCACTTGCGCAGCGCTAGAACAGAGCATGCCTAAAACCCATCACTTGGTATGATTTTCCATATGTAAATTCGACATTAGAATGCAAATCACCTCCGACCGAATTAATCTAATGCGCTTACATTTGTATTCCAGTAATGTCAGGTTATGTCTTGATTGTGTTTATGGGAAAAGGTTTGGAAATAGGTGTCTCCATAATGTCAATCTAAATAACTTACCTTCGCGTGCTTAATTGATGTCTCAACCTTGTTGCCCTATGTGCTGTTCTCTGTGCCCAATAATGTTTGTGCTGCTGTCATGTTGTGTTGCTACCATGTTATTTAAGTTGTTGTTGTTTATGTAGTGTTGTGGTGTCTGTCTTGTCGTAATGTGTGTTTTGTTTGGAATCCCAGCCCCCATCCCCGAAGGAGGCCTTTTGGTAGGCCGTTATTGTAAATAAGAAATTGTTCTTAACTGACTTGCATAGATAAATACATCAAATAAAACCTACAACTGGTAAAACTTTTTCACGAAGTGCAAGCGTGCTTCTGTCTTCAGCTGCCTGCTGTAGTACTCTCTTAACACCACACCCCTCCGGACCTCTGAGGTCATGGCTAAAAGGCTTCGGCCCTCCTCACTCAATCAGAAACTGCCTGACAGTCAGCAGCAGCAGATCATATTGAAATACATTTTTTGAAATGCCATGGTGGCCGCGGTGTAACCTAGAAGGAGCCCAAAACAGCGCAACCTATACAGACCAATTTTCTGGAACCTATATGGCAACTTTGGTGGGAAAGGAAGTGAAACAGGCACTTGTCTAGTGGTGCACGGGTTAACTGTTTGTTCACCCGCCTGCAATTGCTTATAATAACCCAGCCCCAACCGCTTTATTCATAAAGAATTTTTTTTTTAAATCCTCAGCAATGTACACACAATACCTCACAATGACAAAGCGAATAAAGGGTCTTTTGAAATATTTACAACAGTTTTTTTTTTAACGTTTGCAAAAAAACATACCCTAGTATTCAGACCATTTGCCATAAGATTCAGGTGCATCCTGTTTCTATTGATTATCTGTGAGATGTTTCTACAACTTGATTGGAGTCAACCTGTGAAAAATTCAATTGGTTGGACATGATTTGGAAAGGTACAAACCTGTCTATATGAAGTCGAAGGAATTGTCCGTAGAGCTCCGAGACAGGAGTTTGTGGAGGCATAGATCTGGGGAAGTGTACCAAAAAATATCTGTAGCATTGAAGGTCCCAATTCCTATGGTGAAGCATCGTGGTGGCAGCATCATGCTGAGGGGGTGTTTTTCAGTGGCAGGAACTGGGAGACTGGATCGACGCAAAGAGGAACGTCCTTGATGAAAACCTGCTCCAGAGCACGCTGGACCTCGACCCTAAGCACACAGCCAAGACAACACAGGAATGGCTTCGAGACAAGTCTCTGAATGTCCTTGAGTGGTCCAGCCAGAGTCTGGACTTGAACCTGATCAAACATTTCTAGAGAGATCTGAAAATAGCAGTGCAGCGACGCTCCCCATCCAACCTGACAGAGCTTGAGAGGATCTGCAGAGAAGAATGGGAGAAACTCAAACCCAAATACAGGTGTGCCAAGCTTGTAGCGTCATACCCAAGAAGACTCAAGGCTGTAATCCCTGCTAAACGCTGTGTCTCAGCGTGGTAGCATAGTACCGATGACCCCACGGCTTCCCTGTTACATCTATTGCTGTTCACTGGACCTTATGATCACTTGGCTACATAGCTGATGCCTGCTGGACTGTTCGAGCTTTTCATTTAAAAAATGAATCTCTCCAGAAATAAGTCTCTCACTGTTGCCGCCTGCTATCGACCCCCCTCCGCTACGAGCTGTGACCTGGACACTATTTGTGAATTGATCGCCCCCCATCTAGCTTCAGAGTTCGTTCTGTTAGGTGACCTAAACTGGGATATGCTTAACACCCTGGCCGTCCTACAATCTCAGCTAGATGTCCTCAATCTCACACAAATCATCAAGGAACCCACCAGGTACAACCCTTAATCCGTAAACATGGGCACCCACATAGACATTATCCTGATCAACTTGCCCTCCAAATACACCTCCGCTGTTTTCAATCAGGATCTCAGCGATCACTGTCTCATTGCCTGTATCTGCTATGTTGTCCGCGGTCAAACGACCACCCTTCATCACTGTCAAACGCTCCCTAAAACACTTCTGCGAGCAGGCCTTTCTAATCGACCTGGCCCGGGTATCCTGGAAGGATATTGACCTCATCCCATCAGTCAAGGATGCCTGGTCGTTCTTTAAAAGTAATTTCCTCACCATCTTAAATAAGCATGCCCCTTTCAAAAAATGTAGAACTAATAACAGATATAGCCCTTGGTTCACTCCAGACCTGACTGCCCTCGACCAGCACAAAAACATCCTGTGGCGGACTGCGCTAGCATCAAATAGTCCCTGTGATATGCAACTTTTCAAGGAAGAAAGGAACCAATACACACAGTCAATCAGGAAAGCAAAGGTTAGCTTTTTCAAACAGAAATTTGCATTCTGTAGCAGTTAACTCCAAAAAGTTTTGGCACACTTTAAAGTCCATGGAGAATAATAGAACCTCCTCCCAGCTGCTCACTGCACTAAAACTAGGTAACACTGTCACCACTGATAAATCCACAATAATCGAGAATTTCAATAAGCATTTCTCTACGGCTGGCCATGCTTTCCTCCTGGCTACCTCAACCCCCGCCAACAGCTCCGCACCCCCCGCAGCTACTTGCCCAAGCCTCCCCAGCTTCTTCTTCACCCAAATCCAGATAGCAGATGTTCTGAAAGAGCTGCAAAACCTGTACCCGTAAAAATCAGCTGGGCAAGACAATCTGGACCCTCTCTTTCTAAATAAATGTCCCTCAACCATTCGAGACCCCTCCCACAGCCCCAGCCCCGGAAGAAAATAAGTAAAAATAATGAATTCCCTTCCCCACCCCCAAGAACCCCCCAATGCAACAACCAAGAGAATGAACTAAAGAGAAAAAAGAAAAAGACAGAAGAAAACAGCAAACAACAATACAAGAAAAAATACACTGCTCAAAAAAATTCAGGGAACACTTAAACAACACAATGTAACTCCAAGTCAATCACACTTCTGTGAAATCAAACTGTCCACTTAGGAAGCATCACTGATTGACAATAAATTTCACATGCTGTTGTGCAAATGGAATAGACAACAGGTGGAAATTATAGGCAATTAGTAAGACACCCCCAATAAAGGAGTGGTTCTGCAGGTGCAGATAACCACAGCCCACTTCTCAGTTCCTAAGCTTCCTGGCTGATGTTTTGGTCACTTTTGAATGCTGGCGGTGCTTTCACTCTAGTGGTAGCATGAGACGGAGTCTACAACCCACACAAGTGGCTCAGGTAGTGCAGCTCATCCAGGATGGCACATCAATGCAAGCTGGGGCAAGAAGGTTTAAGGTGTCTGTCAGCGTAGTGTCCAGAGCATGGAGGTGCTAACAGGAGACAGGCCAGTACATCAGGAGACGTGGAGGAGGCCGTAGGAGGGCAACAACCCAGCAGCAGGACCGTTACCTCCGCCTTTGTGCAAGGAGGAGCAGGAGGAGCACTGCCAGAGCCCTGCAAAATGACCTCCAGCAGGCCACAAATGTGCATGTGTCTGCTCAAACGGTCAGAAACAGACTCCACGAGGGTGGTATGAGGGCCCGACGTCCACAGGTGGGGGTTGTACTTACAGCCCAACACCATGCAGGACGTTTGGCATTTGCCAGAGAACACCAAGATTGGCAAATTCGCCACTGGCGCCCTGTGATCTTCACAGATGAAAACAGGTTCACACTGAGCACACATGACAGTCTGGAGACGCCGTGGAGAACGTTCTGCTGCCTGCAACATCCTCCAGCATGATCGGTTTGGCGGTGGGTCAGTCATGGTGTAGGGTGGCATTTCTTTGGGGGGCCGCACAGCCCTCCATGTGCTCACCAGAGGTAGCCTGATTGCCATTAGGTACCGAGATGAGATCCTCAGACCACTTGTGAGACCATATGCTGGTGTGGTTGGCCCTGGGTTCCTCCTAATGCAAGACAATGCTAGACCTCATGTGGCTGGAGTGTGTCAGCAGTTCCTGCAAGAGGAAGGCATTGATGCTATGGACTGGCCCGCCCATTCCCCAGACCTGAATCCAATTGAGCACATCTGGGACATCATGTCTCGCTCCATCCACCAACGCCACGTTGCACCACAGACTGTCCAGGAGTTGGCGGATGCTTTAGTCCAGGTCTGGGAGGAGATGCCTCAGGAGACCATCCTCCACCTCATCAGGAGCATGCCCAGGCGTTGTAGGGAGGTCATACAGGCACGTGGAGGCCACACACATTACTGAGCCTCATTTTGACTTGTTTTAAGGACATTACATCAAAGTTGGATCAGCCTGTAGTGTGGTTTTCCACTTTAATTTTGAGTGTCACTGCAAATCCAGACCTCCATGGGTTGATAAATTTGATTTCCATTGATATTTTTTGTGTGATTTTGTTGTCAGCACATTCAACTATGAAAAGAAAAAAGCATTTAATAAAAATATTTAATTCATTCAGATCTAGGATGTGTTATTTTAGTGTTCCCTTTATTTTTTGAGCAGTGTATATATACATTTTTTTAAACAAAGGACATCAAGGGCTTCTGAAATCATAACAGCAATGCCAACTGTTTGTGTGCATGTCTGGCACTATTACATGCATGTGTGTGTTCTTATGTGTTTATTTGAATGAGAGTGTGTGTCTATGCATGGGTACAAACACTTGCACGACATCAGCCTCAGGCAAACTAGCATTAGTTGTAAAAACACTTCCACCTAGTGTCATTCAAATGTACTTTTATGTTTTATAGTACCTTTTTTTTCTTCTAACTCCCCTCCCACTTGTCTCCAATTCCACATACCAACCCTCAGCTTCCCTCAGCCCATCCCATCTATCTCTGCTGGCCACCCACTTCGTGTTCCTACGCAACACATATCTTTCACATATGCTATGATGTTTAACATACAATTTCAATCTATCTAATCTACAGATTGCGTGTCAAAGATAAATCCTTTCACTAAGAGTATTAGTAATTGACTGACCCGGTCTTTCCAGATTTCCTAACAGTACTATTTCTAGGGTCAATTTTAGATCAATGCTATGCATTTTCAGCCATTCCTGAACCTGAGACCAGAAACAGGCTACCTACCTTAGGGCAATACCAAAATAAATGGTCTATTGATTCTGTATCCTCACAACAAAATCTGCAGAGCTTCAATGATTTTATGCCCCAAATATTCAACATTTTGTTGGTGGTAAGAATTCAATATAATAATTTTAGCTGAAAAGCACAAAGTCTTGAATCTTGCGTTGTTTTATATATCAACTCATAAACCGATTCTATTGTACAGGGTGTATCAAAAATCTCTTCCCAACTATTTTGCAATCTGTATGGCACAGTTGTCAACATCTTGGTCCTCAAATGAAACTGGTATACTTTCCTATTTATGCTATGTTTATTCCTCCGCCAGTTTTGATTCTTTATATTGGGCAGACAGACCAGTTCCCTACCTCCTCCCGCTGCCAGCCGCCTCCTCCATTTTTGGGGCAATGCTGTAATCAATTGGTTGTACTCTTGGATTGAGCAGACCTCTCCGTACAATTCTGATAACTCCATGAAAGACATAACTCTACCATTACAATTTACAATATCATTTAAGAACAAAATACCCTTTTCAAACATCTTTCCCATAAATATAGGTATTTTATAAACCAGCACATTTGAGTTCAGCCATAATTTGTTCTATCTTTTCAGGGGGATGAAATTGAAATTGTAGCCAGCTCTGCAATGCTTGTTTGAAAAAGACAGATACTTTGAAAAAAGTACAATTTTCAGTTAATCGAAAATGAGACATGGCCATCTGCACAAAGGATGAGCTTTTCTTGTTAATCTACTTGAGAACCATTTAAGGTTCAAATACAACTTTTCAATGAGTGAAGCTTTTAGAGAGAGGTTTAGTGCTTTTATATTTAATAATCTCAACCCACCCAATTCATTATATAGATAAGAACGCTTTATTTTGTCTGGTGTAGTGTCCCAGATAAAGCAAAGTATTTTTTAGCTCATATGATTTGAAAAACGAATCATCAGGAGTAGGCAGCGCCATAAGTAAGTGAGTAAACTGCGATATGACTAAGGAGTTGAATCAGGGCAATTTTTCCATAAATAGACAGGTATTTACCTCTAAGGTTGCAGGATCTTGTCTATTTTTACAAGTTATCTATTGAAATTCATTGTGGAGAGCTTATTTATATATTTTGTGATATGAATACTGAGTATGTCTACTTCACCATCAGCCCATTTTATAGGTAACCTGCAGGGTAATGTATAAGTTGTATTGGATCCTTAAAAAATACCTAATATTGTACACTTATCATAATTAGGTTTTAGTCCAGAGAGTACAGAAAAGTTTAGATCTTTAATAAGACATTGCGAGGATCTAGCTTGCGGACTTAACATAAAACTTGAGTCATCGGCATACATGGACTCCTTTGTTTTAAAGCCTTGGATTTCTAATCCTCTGTTGTTATTGGATCTGATTTTAATAGCTAGCATTTCGATGGCCATAACGAATAGATATGGTGACAGAGGACACCCTTGTTTAACTCCTCTTGACAATTCAAAACTCTCTGAGAAAAATCCGGTATTTACTATTTTACACCTGGGGTTGCTATACATTATTTTTACCCATTTTAAAAGTGAATTGCCGAAATTTAAAAAATCCAGGCATTTATAAATAAAATCCAGTCTTTCTTTATCAAATGCCTTTTCAAAGTCAAATCTTCATTCAGTGGGAGAGGATGAGACGGAAAAGAGAACATCTGCCTAAAATAATTATCTTCCTCTTTTAAAATCTAATTCGTAGAATTATTTTTGTATCTCTGTAGTATCGTTTTTGCCATCTACCTGTACTATTAGTTCATGGATTTCCTTTGATAGTCTTGTTTCTTTAGCCAGAAACTGCTTTTTTATTATTGATGAATATTGAATTGAATGACCCCTGAAGGTACATTTATTTAATCAATTTTAGAATAAGGCTGTAACCTAACAAAGTGGAAAAAGTCAAGGGGTCTGAATACTTTCCGAAGGCACTGTATATGACACGTATTAATGCCAAAATAACATGCAAAACAGGCAACCAAAAACAAGTGTCTTTTATCTAAACAGGTGGGGCTCAAAACAGGTGGCTCTGCCCCACCTGCCCTGAATGACTGGTTGCCACTGGTATTGATACACCATCCAAAGTATTTTTAATATAATTAATAACAATGCTCAAATGGATTTTGAATGTCTGCTTTAAAAGAAAATGTTTTACCTATCTACCAACAGGTGCCCTTCTTTGTGAGGGATTGGGAAACCTCCCTGGTCTTTGTGGTTGAATATTATTGCACGTAAAGTGAGTCCACAGAAATGATGCGACTTGTTAAGCTAATTTTTCCTCCTGAACTTATTTAGGCTTGCTATATTAAAGGGGTTGACTCAAGAAATATCAGGTTTTCGTTTAAAAAAATTTTTAAATGCATAATTATTTTCAAATAAATACAATGTTATTGGTCACATACTCATGGTTAGCAGATGTTAATGCAAGTGTGGTGAAATGCTTGTGTTACTGCATAGTTTCTGAAGGACCTGAAGCGAGGTGACCATCTCTGTCGGCGCCATATTTTGCCCCATAAAGGGAGGGCGTATTGCCCCACTAACGCCCCCTTTCTAAATATGTTTTTATTGAATAACAGAGAATTCTGCTAACTTATTTCCCTTCAAATATGTTTGCCTACGGATAGCCAGTATTCACATAGCTTTTTTTCCTGTCAGAAAAAAAGACTTTTCCCTTAAGGTTAGTTTCCATTTTAACCATCTGAACAGTAGGCTACAGTTCCCTTGACGTGCCTTAAGCTCATTTGAAGTGAATAATTTTAATAATAATTTTTATAGCATCTCACATTTTATTTTTTATTTTAATTTTACTAGGCAAGTCAGTTAAGAACAAATTCTTATTACGGCCTAGGAACAGTGGGTTAACTGCCTGTTCAGGGGCAGAACGACAGATTTGTACCTTGTCAGCTCGGGGATTTGAACTTGCAACCTTTCGGTTACTAGTCCAAAGCTCTAACCACTAGGCTACCCTGCCACCCCATAACCTCTTTTACCACTTCACCAAATCTTTCCCAAACATGACTTTTATAACAAATTCTTATTGACAAAGGACGGCCGACCCATATGACGAAATTGTGACGTTTTTGTTATATTTGGACTTCGGTGAGTGTTCTGTTCTGACTGGGCAAGTCCGTTAAACTAATTATTATTTACAATGACGGCCTACCCTGGCCAAAACGTAACTTGGGCCAATTGTGCGTTGCCCTCTGGGACTCCCAATCACAGGCGGTTGTGATACAGCCTGGAATATAACCAGGGTCTGGAGTGACGGCTCTAGCACTGAGATGCAGTGCCTTAGACCGCTGCACCACTCGTGAGCCAAGTTTACACCTCTTCATCAGTGATTTGTCAACAGCAGGGATTATTCAGTAAAGTATTTTTCATTCAATGAGAGACAATGACAATACAATATAAATAACAGAATTATATTATGACAGGGAGATGGATAACGGTTCCAAAATGGCAGCATCCATGGAATTGTTGCTCGAATCTGAAAGTGCGGCAAGTGAAGTGTGTGACAATGAATGGAGAATAAGCGAAAGTTGTAGAAAACAAGGACCGGTACAATAATGCATTTCGTATTGCATTTTTTTTTAGACGAGGTTCATTTGGGAAATTGTACTATCGAGGACTGAAGAGAGCAGTGGGAAAGGTGGGTTCAATCAAGGTGACTAGAAGCGGCCTTGTTTTGGTTAATTGTGTCGATGAAGAACAGAAGAATCTGCACTGGATCTGGCAAAATTGCCCACATCAGAAGTAACATGTATTGATCTTCAGACCAGGGCGCCTGCCAAAGTTGTTATAGCTGGAGTCTCGTTAGATATAGATGACTAATACATTATTCAGAAAATCCCAGGTGTGGTCAGGGCACCTTATGGTAAATAGAAGAAAGGAGAAGCGCCTATAGATACTGTGAGGAAACCACCTGAACGGAGACCATGTGTTCAAACCACTACAGTGTGCGAATAGTAAAGGATATGGTCAAGTGTGAAATGTTTGCAGACGACAGAAGTATGGTATTGAAGAATCTCTGAATAGAATATGTTGCCACTGTGCTGGGGTTCATACTCTGGACTTCCTTGAGTGCCCTGTTAGGGTGAAAGGGGTTGAGGTGTCAAGGATCAGGGCTGTACAGCAGATCTTCAATGTGGAGACGGTGAAGAGAGTTTTGAAAGGGCAAAAGGCCACAGTGTTGAAGAAGATATGACAGTGGATGCATTGCAACCAGTTGCTGATGTTTTCAATCAATCAAGCGAATACGCAGCCGATACATTTTTGGTGCTCCAAGACTTCACAGCAGAAGCACTGCATGGACTATTGTCGCTAGGAAATGTTCCGCCCTCACAGGAGACTTCTGAGCATGTGTAGGATCTGATTAGAAAATGTTTGATTTTTTACAAACAAAAAAAAGGTCGATTTTGTTCATTTAAAATACATTTGTATATTTACCCCCCCCCCACACTATTTCCTTTTGGGAATCCTTATTATCCACCCGCACAGTAGGTTGTGGATTGCACATCCAATCATTTGCAAATGCCATTATACTATAGAAGAGACAACACGTCTTCGTGCACATTTTTTTCATTAAAATACAGCACTAAACATCTTAGTTTGATGTAAAATTGAACAACTACGACACCTTCCAAATTAGTAACAGATTTCAGTTACCTTGGAAGTGTATACTGGCTACTGTGTATCAAAATGGGCAAACTGTACTATTGTCGCTTTTTTAAGTTAAGGTCAACGGAGTATGCAAACAAACTTGTTCGGTTAGCCGCCAGCTGAACTGAAGCATGCTGACGCTGTCAAACCGCGCATCACTACAAGCTAACATTGGCTGGATGAGCTCACATGTTCCCACTGTGAACATTTGGTGAACATTTGGCAAAATTAAAGCATATTTGTACACATAGTGTATTTTACTAATGCATTTGAACAGTTAGTACATTTTCAAATAGTTAATTATAAAGGACTACTGCACTGGAATGAACAAGGACAATTTTAGCAATGTTTTATCCAGTCATTTCAAAACAGACAGTCTAAAAAACAAATGTATTATAATACAATTTTATTTCAAAATAGACTAAAAACAATGTACATATGAACATTTAAGAGCTGTAAAGTTGAGGCACTTCTACAAAAACGTCTACAGCAACTGTCATTAAAGGCTAACCAAAGATGTGAATGCCAGGGATCAAACTGGGATTTTGGAGCTAGTCTGTCCCCTAAAAATCATTTAATTAGTTTTCCATAAATATATTTGATCAGACATTTTGTTAATTCATACTGTATGCCCAACTAGATCTGGACAATATCAGAAAAAAAATCCATATAAATTGACTGAAATGGCAAAATGTAGCTTAAATGTCACATATTTCATAATTTGACAAAATATGGTTTACAGGAGACAGCTGTTAAAGACACCAGGAGCTAGGAAATGTTGTACAAGACAAACGTTTGTCTGATCTAATAAATCTACAAGTCCGTGACAATATGAGGCACAACAATCTGAACTGATTAATTCAATTAATGAGAAGTTCAGATAATGTAAGGTTGATGTACCATCTGCATGTCAGTTGAGTCTACACAAGAGAACAAAGCAGAAGTGTTTGGCATGCTGGGAAGAACACTAATACCTTGTCTATTGTTATCATTCATTATGGGGTGAGCAATATTTGCCCTGCCAACAGGTAGCCCTATATTTGTACTTCTGCAACTCTTGTTTTCAGACTTTAAAGCCACAATTCCTTTGAGGACTCCAGTGTTTTACCCAAAAGGCTCAGACTTTCCTCTTTCCATGGGTGTCTGTGCTTCTGCAACTCTTGTTTTCAGACTCAATGAACACTTTGCTTTATAATGCCTTTAGAAAAGCTAAAACATACACATTGTTTTGATTAGAAATTATATATTTTGATTAAATGTTTGTAAGTAGAATAAACAATGGACTAAACTCAGACAAATCATATCGAACTTAATGGAAGACAAGGATAAAATATAATTTTCCCCAGCATATATTTGTTATGAGCGTCCCTTGTTTCTTTAATCGTTTGATTTGTTGAGTGACCTGTATAAGTATACAAACCCTCTTATACGAGACATGTTTTATCAAAGGAATAAATTGAATTCACTTTTGGACATGGCCCAATGAGGAAAATTTAAATGCGATTGTACTGTGAGCACAAATGACAACCAAAGGCCTTATGATAAGGATGAGAAATATAAGTAATAATAAAGATCAGGGATTCACAGGTGATGAATAAGTTAAACATGTTTATTTCTCTTTCTATTTTTGAATGGACTATGCCAATTGTCATATACAGGCTAACATTACTTTAACCCCAACACCACAATTTATGTCACATTCCCATACCCCACAACACCTTATCTAGGCGGTTTGCTATCAAACACCCACTTAAGTCACATTTACCCTGGCCAAAAATACTAACCCTTTCCCTTTTAGCTCATCCCATCCACCCAGCTCTCCCAAACTCCTCTAAGCACCATTCTACTTGTTCAGGCCTATTCCAATGCCATATATGACAGATTTCCAATTCTACAGTCCCCTTTTGGAGGGGGGGATAAGGTGTTCTGGCAGATCAGTGGGAAGCTCATGACCCTCAAGCTTCACCTTGATCAAGTGATTGGCAAGGGAAAACTCTTCGTCGTCCAGGAAACCGTCCTTGTCTACGTCAGCCAGCTTCCAGATCTTCCCCAGCACTGTGTTGGGCAGCTTTGACTTCACCATTTCCTTCTTGGCCATGGCACCAGACACTTTGCCGTTGACAGGAGACAGGGTGTAGAAGATCTCATCGTAGGTGGGTTTGTCTCGTGCCACTACCCACTCCAGCTCATCAATACCCTCGCCTGCACCCTCGCCGTAGCCATGGCCGAAGGGCCCATTCATGGTGCCCTCGAAGGCACCACCTTGGACTGACTGGCTGGGCATGGCTGCCTCCTCCTGGCGGACAAGGGTCATGAGTTTGGCAATGTCATTGGCTAGCATGTCCTCAACAGCCTCCAGCAGCTTGGGCTTCACCACCTGGAACTTACTGAAGTCCTGGTTTGCCAAGATCTCCTGTGTGTTCATAAAGTTGAAGAGGTCAGGGGAATTCTAGTCAAGTAAAAAGGTATCTGCAATGCTCATCACTACTACCGCTATCATTACTTACATGGCCACTTTGGTTAACAGAAGTACGTACTACCTCCACTAGAAAAATAATGTATATTTATGTACCTGCATCTTAGCTAGTTTGGGGAAGTCTCCAGGTGAGATCTGGTGCTCTTTCTCAATCCTCGTGTAGATCTCCCCCAGGTTGGCGATCAGCTCCTTCTTCTTATTATCCTTCCCAAACATATTGGGCATCTCCTTCTTTAGAGAGCTGATAATGTAAGCGTGGACCTGGAGGGAGGGAAGACAAAATCACATCTGGACCTAAACAGCTACCCACTGATCAATTGATTTCAGCACAATGAGGATGATACAATAATGCAGTAGAGTAATTGCTTTCTGAGATTAATGTTACTGTTAACAAGCCCCAACATTTGAGACCTAGGTCTCACCTTGGCGAGGCGAGCCCGCTTGATTAGGTCATTGAGCTTCCTCAGAGCAGCATTCCGAGGCAGCCCCTGAATATCCTTGAAAAGGTCCTGTTCCTCAGCCTCAAAAAGCTTCCGGTTATCTGGGACCAGGAGCGGCTGAGCCCAAAAAGAACCGATATACACCCGGATCACCTCTGGAGTGCCAACAATTTTACCAAGAGACCACATGAGGGCGCCATAGACCCTCATCAGCTGCTGCGTGCCAATCTGGTCAGCCTTGTTCAGAACCACCCGCATCTTATCCTCATGGTTCTTCAGGGCGCGGATCACCTCAGAGAATTCATCTGAGATGTCCAGCTTGTGGGCGTCGAAGAGCAGGATGATGCGGTCAACGCGTTCCGCAAACCACTCCAGCACTGCAGCAAAGTCATAACCTGAAGAGAGGAAAGAATTGTTCAAATAAAAAAGGGGTGTGAAATCTTCAAAACATCAATGTGAATTAAATCATTTTATCAAAAAGGTTAAGATTTAAATCATATGAAAATTGTGTGAGACACATTCAAACAAATTCCAGTCCAATAAGGTTATGGCATCTGATTATGTAAAGAGTGGAAATATTCACATAAATCAACACCAATTTGATTTCAATTGGTGTGAGCTGCTCCTAGTAGTCCATGGGCCACCCACCAAAAAAAAAGGCTTCAGAAAAGGTATTCTGTGACCCAGGAAACATCATTACGTAGATCAAACTTGTAAGTTTATCAATAGGTTTAGATCTTCAATCAAAATTATGATCCAATATGTTAACTATTTACAGTGATTTTCTGAACAACATTTTGGGGGTGACCGTTAGACTAGACCATAGTAAGAGTGTGGTTGTTTCTCTATGCAAATCAAACTCAGATTCCAGCTTATCCTGTCTCCATGGTCTCTCCACACAGCAACAGACACCCCCCAGCTACAGAGCCAAAAACAGGTATAGTTCACAATGAGACACAAAATGTGTTTTTCCTGTGCCAGGAAAACCTTAACCAAACACCCTCCATCTTCCTCCCTCTTCTCAGTGTGACACCGACACTGACCCGTCACCCATGATCTCCTGAGCATAGAAATGGATAAAGCAGAATCCAGTTCATTGTACGTGACACACCTAGTAAAGCCTTATGAAATTGATGTGATGATGCAAGCGAATTTGGGCCTCACATTTCACCCTCATGTTCTAAAAGATAAGCGTCAGGTCTTATTCATAGTTTTTTCTGGAGCACAATGTTGAACACTAGGTCTAGCCTACATAAAACACAACAAAAATATAAAACATGCAACAATTTAGATTTACAGTTCATAAGGAAATGAGTCAATTGAAATACATGAGGCCCCAATCTATGGATTTCACATGACCGGGAATACAGATATGCATTGGTTGGTTGATTGTGGCATGTGTAAAGCTGTCCCACTCCTCTTCAATGGCTGTGTGAAGTTGTTGGATATTTGTGGGAACTGGAACAGGTTGTCGTCCACGTCAATCCAGAGCATACCAAACATGCTCAACGGATGACATCTGGTGAGTATGCAGGCCATAGCAGAACTGGGACGACTTCAGCTTCCAGGAATTGTGAGAAGATCCCTGTGCCATATAATTTTATGCTGAAACATGAGTTGATAGCGGCAGATAGATGGCACAACAATGAGCCTCAGGATCTCATCATGGTATCTCTGTGCATTCAAATCGCCATTGATCAAATGCAATTGTGTTCATCGTCCGTAGCTAATGCCTGCCTATACCATAATCCCACCCTGGGGAACTCTGTTCACAACGTTGACATCAGCAAACCGCTCTCCCACACAACGCCATACACAGCTCTGGTAGACATTCCTGCAGTCAGTACGCCAACCGCACACACACTCAAAACACGAGACATCGGTGGCATTGTTGTGCGTGACAAAATTGCACATTTTAGTGGCCTTTGTCCCCAGCACAAGGTACACCTATGTAATGTGGTTTAATCATCTGCCACACCTGTCAGGTGGATGGATTATCTTGGCAAAGGACAAATGCTCACTAACAGGGATGTAAACATTTGAGATAAGTTTTTTGTGCATATGGAAAGATTCTGGGATATTTTATTTCAGCTCATGAAACCAACACATTCAATGTTGCATTTATATTTTTAAGTGTGTAATTAATATACATCTCACTCCAAAATAGAAAATGTTTAAGCATTGGTTTACAAACATTCAAAAGGAATTCATAAGAAATGTTTGGTTCTGAATGAGAACAGACGCTTTATACATTAATTTGTTCCATCAAACTTGACATTCACACTTATATTTTAAATGAACTAAAGTCCATTCTATTCACTCCATTTCTACGACAGGATTGACTTCGCCCCACACAATATCCTCCCCTGAATGACAAACAGGAAAGAGCCTTTGGCGCATTAATTGTGCAGCGGGGAGACACTGGGACCACAAAGAGACCTCTTCCTCACCTCTGTTTAGAACAGTTATTTATTTGTTCATTCTGAATTGAACTAGAGGGCAGCAGGGCACTGACTGCCTTGGCACGCTGTGCTGAAGACTTTAAAAAAAAACTGTTTAAAGGGAAAGGCCACAATTACTATCAACGTCCACAGTTTTTAAAATGTGCTTGGGAAGTACAATGCAGAAAACAGTCTGACTCAGCATTCCATTTGAGCACCGAGAAACAGCAGTCTTCATCCGATCATGGTTTCTCTCGCACATACATTAAAGAGATCCATTATAAAATGGTGCAGAGCTGTTCTTTTATATGCAATAGCTAGGCTACTTACTTAAAGCCTAGTAAAAAGTAATTTATTTATTAAATCACATTTCTGCTGATTAAACCAGAAGAGAAGCCTGAAAGGCGTCGACCAGTGTACGTAGAGAGCCCGATCTTCCTCTGTCGAAGGATTGGTGCTCGACTAATATCACTTTACGTAATTGTTGTGTCTATAGATTTGTTCAATGTTGTGTTAGTATGTATGTAGTTGAAGTCAAAGTCTACACAAACACCATAGCCAAATACATGTAAACTCAGTTTCACAATTGCTGTCATTGAATCCTAGTAAAGATTCCCCATCTTAGGTCAGTTAGGATCACCACATTAGTTTAAAGAATGTGAAATGTCAGAATAAGAGAGAATGATTAGTTTCAGCTTTTCTTTCTTTCATGACATTCCCAGTGGGTCAGATGTTTACATGCACTCAATTAGTATTTGGTAGCATTGCTTTTTAAATTGTTGAACTTAGGTCAAACCTTTCAGGTAGCCTTCCACAATAAGTTGGGTGACTTTTGGCCCATTTCTCCTGACAGAGCCAGTTGTAACGGAGTCTGGTTTGTAGGCCTCCTTGCACACACACACGTTTTCAGTTCTGCCCACAGATTTTCTATGGGATTGAGGTCAGGGCTTTGTGATGGCCACTCCAATACCTAGACTGTTGTCCTTAAGCCATTTTTCCACAACTTTAAAGGTATGCTTGGGGTCATTGTTCATCTGGAAAAAACTTTGCAACCAAGCTTTAAGGTTAACTGATGTCTGGAGATGTTGCATCAAAATATCCACAATTTTCCTGCTTCATGATGCCATCTATTTTGTGAAGTGCACCAGTCCCTCCTGCAGCAAAGCACCCCCACAACATGACATTGTACTTGTACCGTGAAGCACATTCATCTGTAAGAGACAGAACGCATCTCCTTCCTGAGCAGTATGACGGCTGCGTGGTCCCATGGTGTTTATACTTCCGCACTATTGTTTGTACAGATGAATGTGGTACCTTCAGGCATTTGGAAATTGCACCCAAGGATGAACCAGACCGGTCTTGGCTGATTTCTTTAGATTTTCCCATGATGTCAAGCAAAAGAGGCACCGAGTTGGAAGGTAGGCCTTGAAATACATCCACAGGTACACCTCCAATTGACGTCAATTAGCCTATCAGATGCTTTAAAGCCATGAGTTATTTTCCTGGAATTTCCCAAACTGTTTAACTTGTTATGGCTGCAATCCCCCTATCGGGTTAAGTGTCATGAACAACCGCTGAATAGCACAGCGCTACATACAATAAATATTACTATAAATATTTATATTCATGAAATCACAAGTGCAATATAGGAAAACACAGCTTAGCCTTTTGTTAATCCACCGGTCGTGTCAGATTTTGAAATTATGCTTTACAGCGAAAGCAATCCAAGTGTTTGTGTAAGTTTACCGATCGCACGATAAAACATTAAGTACACTTCTCATCAGGTAGCTCGGTCACAAAAATCAGAAAAGTAATCAAATTAATTATTTACCTTTGATGATCGGATGTTTTCACTCACGAGACTCCCAGTTACACAAATGTTCCGTTTGTTCCATAAAGAGGATTTTTATATCCAAAATACCGCGTTTGTTTGTTGCGTTATGTTCTGAAATCCACAGGAATGAGCGGTCACGACAATGCAGACAAATTCCAAATAGTTTCAACAATGTCCACAGAAACATGTCAAACGTTTGTTATAATCAATCCTCAGGTTGTTTTTAAAATATATAATCGATAATATATCAACCGCAAATGTCTTTCACAGTAGGAGGGGGGAAAACAATGGCTGTCCAAATTCCGTTGCGTAAGCAAAACTCATGTGACCACTTGACGCAATGTTTTCGTTCTGGCTCATTTGTCAAAATAAAAGCCTGAAACTATGTCTGAAGACTGTTGACACCTTGAGGAAGCGATAGGAAAATGAATCTGGTTCATATCCCTTTAAATCCAGCAAAGGGAGGCTATGGAACATGGAGTTTTCAAAATAGAAGCCACTTCCTGTTTTGGTTTTCCTCAGGGTTTTGCCTGCAATATCAGTTCTGTTATACACAGACAATATTTTGACAGTTTTGGGAAAATTTAGAGTGATTTCTATCCAATACTAATACTACTACTAATAATAATATGCATATATTAGCAACTGAGACTGAGGAGCTGGCCATTTACAATGGGCACCTTTTCATCCAAGCTATTCAATACTGCCCCTGCAGCCATGTGAAGTTAAAGGCACAGTCAACGTAGTGTATGTAAACTTCTGACCCAATGGAATTGTGATACAGTGGATTTATAAGTGAAATAATCTGTCTAAACAATTGTTGGAAAAATGATTTAGGACATCTACTTTGTGCATGACACAGACATGCCAAAACTATAGTTTGTTCACAAAAACATTTGTGGAGTGGTTGAAAATTAGTTTTAATGACTCCAACCTAAGTGTAAGTAAACTTCCGACTTCAAATGTATGTATGGATGTAAGTTGTTTTGTCAGAGCCAAGAGTCAATTAAACAGTACAGTAGTTTGTTAGGATTGTTATTCACTAGGATAATAAGCACAGTAAGTAATAAGTTGGCTTTAGTGAATCACAGGAAAGTATTCTTCCGTCAGTCTGGGTTTTGTGTCAACGTCAGCAGGATGTGTGATCTCTGGACCGATCCAATGAGGGCGTTACCTGGCAAAGTCCACGAGAACAGCTCCACTTATCTCTACTCCCTTTAAGGAGGGATGTACTGGTAATAAAGTCAGGGATGTCAAATCTACACCGAGAAGATCAAAAAGCACAGCAGGTCACAATTCATCTAACCTGAAGGTTAATTGTTGCCACATCACATTGTAACTGAACAATCAATCTCTGGTGAAATAAAGTTGAACACTTCAAGGTAATCTCAATCACAAGAGAGAAAGAACATTCTGAATATTCAACCTTACCTTTTACCAGCCAATCAACTGTATGTCAGGCCCACCCAAAGTCTGTTTCAAACAATGGCATTATTTATCATCTTATTCACTTTTCTGCCTGATACAGATAGTCAGGATCAATTCTGCTTGTCTTGCAATAACTAAAAGAGTTGAATTGCCCCCAACCTTGGAGCCAATTATTGGTGGAGGTGAAAGTGAACCTAAATGGAAGGAATTTCTCAGTTGTGATTTCCAGCAGCACAGTTCGCTAATCATCCAACATCAGTGCCAAACCTCTAATGCCCTTGTGGCTGAATGGAAGCAAGTACCCACTGCAATGTTCCAACAGCTAGTGGAAAGTCTTCCCAGAAGAGCGGAGGCTGCTATAGCAGCAAAGGGGGGACCTTGGATGTACACAGATAGCTAACAATAATATGCATGTCAAGCTCTCCTGGCTGAAGTTGGTGGAGAGAACTACTGGCACACAGCTTAGACACTCATGCATACCCCACAAGACATGCCACCAGAGGCCTCTTCAAAGTCCAGAGCAGACTATGGTAGGTGCACAGTACTACATGGAACTCTGTTCCACATCAAGCAACTCAAAGCAGTAAAATGAGATTAAAAATAATTATATATTTTTTTTTTAAACACCTTAAGGAACAACAGGGACTGTGAAGCAACACATATTGGGCACACCATGTTGTGAATGTATTGTAACGTTTTAAAACATTTATAACTGCCTTAAATTTCTGGACCCTAGGAAGAATAGTTGCTGCCTTGGTAGCAGCTAACAGGGATCCTGCCCATTATTTTGGAATGAGATGTTTGACGAGCAGGTGTCCACATAGCAGATACACTATATGGCCAAAAATATCAGCAACTATCTGCTATGAAAGCACACATGGAGTTGAGAACAATACCAAACTAGGGGAGATGATTTTGAAATGAGAAATTATGTAATAAAGAATGTGGCACTGCCTAGGGTGAGAACGATGACTGTATGCTGAGCTGGTGGAGAATGTCTGCGTCATACCTATATGAAGCATAGGTTAGAAATTTGAGACAATCCTTGCAGGGCTCAGAAAGAGACATACTCAGCTGTCTGTCCGACAGGCGCATACAAACAGGCATGCTGCTAGGCACCTACACAGCTTACTCAAAATACTGTCCAGATAGACATCCACACATTCATAACCTATTGTCAGTGCATTCCATCAGTTTGGCTTAGATATTAACTGTGTAAATCATGTCTGAACTTAATAAACCATGCAAGTGAAACCTGATCCATGTGGGGGGGATGCTTTCAAAGACTGACAGTTAACCACCCACTGCCTGGCATCACGTCCTACTATGTGGTCCTACTGACGTGTACTTGCTGGTCATGAGGTCATGAACACCACTAGCCTTGTCATGAGTTACATTACTGGTTATTTAGTACATGGTAGTCCAACAGCTCAACTCCTACACCCCTGACAATAGGCAGGGTCATTATCAATGTCCTGGTGGATAGAACAGGAGACTGGGTAGTATAACATCTAATAACTATCTCCTCTGTGTCCCCTTGGGAAATGGCTAGCTTTTCACTCTAATGGGAGTCATAAGCATGGCATCCCCTTTCCAGTTAATAGAAAGGCTTGGAACAGAGGAAGGATCTAGGAATATGTTCATTGAATGGAAATTAGAATTCCACAATACAATGGATAATTACTTATTTGTTGGCACAGGGCCTGTTTTTGATGGAACATGTTGTTATCCTGTATGGCCCGAGGTCAAATGAGTCATTGTGGGATGCGTGTGTGAATGTATGCATTCGTTCAACAAACTAAAACAACTGAACTTAATACATTTCAGAAATATAAAATAAACAGGCATCGGGTGGTGGACATGAACACTTTCTCCTTTAAGGTTAAGGAACCAGCCATGTTGCATACGCTGTTTGTTGTCACTGGTTAACCACATGGGTTCAAATCTCTTCCAACTCACTTGCTGACAGCAGACACAGCAACACCTTTATTACCAGCCTTAATTTGCCAGGAATTGTCTAAGCGTGAGAGAGAATGCCTGTGACACGCGAAACCGGGAGAAACCTTGGGAGTCACCGAGGAGGACCTTGAGCATGTATACAGTAAATAATGAGCGGTCTGCCTAAGTGAACCTTGCAGGACATGCTAGAGTGGCAAGGACATCACCCAATTCACCTGCCGTACCTTCACAGATAAAGTAGTAACCTAGATTCACTACTGTAACCCTGAGGCAAAATAGCAGTGCCCTTACTTGGAAAAGTCCTCACTCTAGCACCCTAAAAGAAAGGTAGCTAAATAGCCTACTCTTTTTTTCCATATAGCCTAGTCAAGAAGGCCATAGTATTATGATTAACAGAATTGTAAAGCAGCCGTGGAGCTGAACTAGTGGACAAATACATAGAAGACTTGAGATTATTAACTGCCCTTGCCAGGTTTGAGCCAGGGCAAATGAGACAAGTATCACTTTGAGGCAGATAACACACTACAACAAAAAATAAGTTTTAAGTGAGATGTAGGCATTGGTATGAGGATGAAAAAGGAAATTCATCAGTACCACAATGCCTACTCTCCACCATAATAACAAGTTAACTAATGTAAAACGCATATGGGTTAAGAACTTTTGAGAAAGCACACAGTTTGAAAGATATGGCCAATAGAAATTAAACCGGATGACAATCAGAAATAAATGGGAGGGGAAGGACAGGAGTACAGCAAAAAAATACTACTGTAAAATACCTCCAGGCTGTGTAAGGGCTATTTGACCAAGGTGAGTGATGAGTGCTCCATCAGATACCCTGGCCTCCAGTCTCCTGACCTCCACACAATTGAGATAGTTTGGGATGAGTTGGACAGCAGAGCGTGAATGAAAAGCAGACAAGTCCTCAGCATATGTGAGAATTCCTTCAAGACTGTAGGAAAATTATTCCAGGTGAAGCTGGTTGAGAGAATGCCAAGGGTGTGCAAAGCTGTCATGAAGGCAAAGGGTGGCTACTTTGAAGAATCTCAAATATATTTAGAGTTGTTTAACACCTTTTGGGTACTACATGATTCACTATGTGTTATTTCATAGTTGATGTCTTCACCATTATTCTACAATGTAGAAAATAGTAAAAAAATTAAGAAAAACCCAAGTGTCCAAACTTGACTGGTACTGTAAATGTAAAATAATAAGTCCCATCTTGAAAATAAATCACTATTCTCCTTGGTAACCCGGTATTTCCCAGAAACCGGAAGTGTCATTCAAAATAATTATAAAACATAAATGTCTGGAGTTGATTAGAGCTTTGATCAGCATGAAAATTCAAAACTTGAGTCTACTTGAGCTTGATGAGCCATTTACAGTTGAAGTCAGAGGTTAACATTATGACCATCGAGGTTCGAGCCACTCCACAAATTTCTTGTTAACAAACTATAGTTTTGGCAAGTCGGTTAGGACATCTACTTTGTGCATGACACTAAATTGACTGTGCCTTTAAACAGCTTACAAAATTCCAGAAAATGACATCATGGCTTTAGAAGCTTCTGATAGGCTAATTCTGATAGACATCATTAGAGTCACTTGGAGGTGTACCTGTGGATGTATTTCAAGGCCTACCTTCAAACTCAGTGCCTCTTTGCTTGACATCATGGGAAAATCAAAAAGAAATCAGCCAAGACCTCAGAAAAAAACAAAACAATTGTAGACCCCCACAAGTCTGGTTCAGCCTTGGGAGCAATTTCCAAAATGCCTAAAAAAAAGGTACCACGTTCATCTGTGCAAACAATAGTGCGCAAGTATAAACACCATAGGACCACGCAGCCGTCATACCGCTCAGGAAGGAGACGCATTGTCTCCTAGTGATTAACATACTTGTACAAAAAGTGCAAATCAATCCCAGAACAACAGCAAAGGACCTTGTGAAGATGCTGGAAGAAACGGGCACAAAGGTATCTTTGTGTAAAGGTACGGAGCTGTGAGGGGAACGGCACCTCAGTACCTCCAGGCTCTGATCAGGCCCTACACCCAAATAAGGGCACTGCGTTCATCCACCTCTGGCCTGCTCGCCTCCCTACTACTGAGGAAGTACAGTTCCCGCTCAGCCCAGTCAAAACTGTTCGCTGCTCTGGCTCCCCAATGGTGGAACAAACTCCCTCACGACGCCAGGACAGCGGAGTCAATCACCACCTTCCGGAGACACCTGAAACCCCACCTCTTTAAGGAATACCTAGGATAGGATAAAGTAATCCTTCTCACCCCCCTCCCCTTAAAATATTTAGATGCACTATTGTAAAGTGGCTGTTCCACTGGATGTCATAAGGTGAATGCACCAATTTGTAAGTCGCTCTGGATAAGAGCGTCTGCTAAATGACTTAAATGTAATGTATCTCTATCCACAGTAAAACAAGTCCTATATCGAACTAACCTGAAAGGCCGCTCAGCAAGGAAGAAGCCACTGCTCCAAAAGCGCCATAAAAAAAGCCAGACTACGGTTTAGTACTGCACATCAGGACAAAGATCATACTTTTTGGAGAAATGTCCTCTGGTCTGATGAAACAAATAGAACTGTTTTGCTATAATGACCATCGTTATGGTCGGAGGAAAACGGGGAGGCTTGCAAGCCGAAGAACACCATCCCAACCGTGAAGCATGGGGGTGGAAGCATCATGTTGTGGGGGTGCTTTGCTGCAGGAGGGACTGTTGCACTTCACAAAATAGATGGCATCATGAGGGAGGACAATTATGTGGATATATTGAAGCAACATCAAGACATCAGTCAGGAAGTTAAACCTTGGTCGCAAATGGGTCTACAAATGTACAATGACCCCAAGCATACTTCTAAAGTTGTGGCAAAATGGCTTAAGGACAACAAAGTCTAGGTATTGGAGTGGCCATCACAAAGCCCTGACCTCAATCCTATAGAACATTTGTGGGCAGAACTGAAAAGGTGTGTGCAAGCAAGGAGGCCAACAGGAGGAATGGGCCAAAATTCACCTAACTTATTGTGGGAAGCTTGTGGAAGGCTACCAGAAATGTTTGACCTAAGTTAAACAATTTAAAGGCAATGCTACCAAATACTAATTGAGTGTATGTAAACTAACCCACTGGGAATGTGATGGAAATAATTAAATACACGAGCCCAAGCCCAAATTATTGTGCCATTATCCAATACATGGCCAAAATGATATAGGCTACTGCGCATTACGCACAAAAAAAAGCCAATAGATGTAGCTAGCTACACTACATGACCAAAGTTATTGTAGACACATGCTCATCAAGTCTTGTTAAAAATCAAGGGCATTAATATGGAGTTGGTCCACCTTTGCAGCTACAATAACCTCCACTCTCCTGGGAAGGCTTTCCACAAGATGTTGGAATATTGCTGCGGGGACTTGCTTCCATTCAGCCATAAGAGCATTAGTGAGGTCGGGCACTGATGTTGGGTAATTAGGCCTGGCTCGCAGTCGGCATTACACTTCATCCCAAAGGTGTTCGACGGGGTTGAGTTCCGGGCGCTGTGCAGGTCAGTCAAGTTCTTCCACACTGATCTTGACAAACCATTTCTGTGTGGAACTTGCTTTGTGCACGGGGGCATTGTCATGCTGAAACAGGAAAGGGCCTTTCCCAAACTGTTGCCACAAAGTTGGACGCACGGAATCATCTAGAATATTGTATGCTGTAGCATTGAGATTTCCCTTCACTGGAACTAAGGGGCTACGCGCTTCATTCAGCACTTGGAAGCCACGTTATATGAACTTGTGAGGCCTACCAGTTTGCGGCTCAGCCGTTGATGCTCCTAGACATTTCTACTTGACAATAACAGCATTTAGTTACCCGGGGCAGCTCTAGCAGGGCAGAAATTTTACAAGCTGGCATCCTATGACGGTACCACAATGAAAGTCAGAGCTCTTCATTAAGGACACTCCACTGGCAATGTTCATCTATAGAAATTGCAAAGCTGTGTGTTATATTGTATACACCGGTCAGCAACAGGTATGGCTGAATGAATGAATATATATGCCCTCTTGGGTAAAAAAATGAAACTGGCTCCAGTAGGCTAATCTGAGTGTGAACTGTATTATAGGGACTGGAATTACACACATGGTTCAAACTATGACAAAGCAGAAGAGACCATGCGATTCTGGTGAAGCACAAGGCCTACAAAGTCACAAGTATAGGTTAGCAAAATTGAAATAGGGCCTAATTGTATAATTAGTAGGCTGACGCACACACATAATATTTCCCCTAACGTTTTTAGCCTTCCTCGTTCTCTCCATTGTTGCTTCATTCCTTCATTCCTCGCTTCCAGAAGTTAAATATGTTTGTCCTCATCTTAATTTGAATGACATCCTTGAATAATATAGGACTAGAACAAGATGCAGAAGACTTTCACTTCTTTTCAGGAAGAGTGAAGGGTTATGGGTCTAATAACTGCTATAGCCTACCGCCATCACGGGTTCACTCCTTTTAACGTACCTGAGTTTTATTGGGCTGCTGTATTTAACATTAGGGAAAAAAAGAGCTTGCATCCCTCTTCAAATGGTCTATTGGTATAATAAAAATAATGTCCAGCAAGCTAGTCTAGATTTTCTGCATGGGACTCCAAGAGCATTTGTTAAAGAGGCCAGCAGAGCACAGGTGCTTGCACAAGAGAGGATATAAGTTAAGCTTATTATGCATAACCCGTAATTAAATAAAGTTAATACGGCATTGAATTCATTACTAGAAAGGGGTAGGCTAGAACATTTGGAAAGTATTCCGACCCCTTGACTTTCCACATTGTTACGTTACAGCCTTCTTCTAAAATGGTTTAAATTTACACACAATACCCCATAATGACAAAACATAAAAAGGTTTAGAAATATTTGCTAATTTATTAAAAACGGGGGTGCAACTCAATATTACGTTTTTTTATTTTGTTGGCTCAGTGTATATTTAAACATTAAGCACGGAGGGGTGTGGTATAACTCATCCAGAACGCCGCAGCCCGTCTGGTGTTCAACCTTCCCAAGTTCTCTCACGTCACCCCGCTCCTCCGTTCTCTCCACTGGCTTCCAGTTGAAGCTCGCATCCGCTACAAGACCATGGTGCTTGCCTACGGAGCTGTGAGGGGAACGGCACCTCAGTACCTCCAGGCTCTGATCAGGCCCTACACCCAAACAAGGGCACTGCGTTCATCCACCTCTGGCCTGCTCGCCTCCCTACCACTGAGGAAGTACAGCTCCCGCTCAGCCCAGTCAAAACTGTTCGCTGCCCTGGCCCCCCAATGGTGGAACAAACTCCCTCACGACGCCAGGACAGCGGAGTCAATCACCACCTTCCGGAGACACCTGAAACCCCACCTCTTTAAGGAATACCTAGGATAGGATAAGTAATCCCTCTCACCCCCCCTAAGTTTTAGATGCACTATTGTTAAGTGACTGTCCCACTGGATGTCATAAGGTGAATGCACCAATTTGTAAGTCGCTCTGGATAAGAGCGTCTGCTAAATGACTTAAATGTAAATGTAAAATGTATATGGCTGTTCCAATACACAACGCAGAGTGCCTGGATACTGCCATTAGCCATAGTATATTGGCCATATCCCACAAACCCCGGAAGTGCCTTAATGCTTTTATAAACTGGTTACCAAGGCAATTAGAATAGTAAAAAGTTATTTGTCATTCCCGTGGTCACCACGACTTTCAGACAATCATTGAGGGTTTGAACCACCCAATTGATAAACATTTGAATAGCAGGACACTAAAGTTACTCCACTGAAGAATTAGGCTGTTTGAGTAGGTTTGAATCCTAAGCAACCTGCATACACGTTGTTTGAAGTACAATAGACCAACAAAGCTGTTGTAGGAAGTCAAATCTGTATGCTGGAAAACCTTGGTAGAGCATGGGTGGAGTAGGCATTGTGGTGCTCATGTGAATTTCCTATTTTGTTTAAGACTGATGAGTACTTCTCACTTTAAAAATGGTTTTGAATATCCATGGTTTTTACATCGGAAGGTGATTCCATTATAACACAGCAATACATAAGTAAAAATACACAATGACAAATGGCAACAGAAACAGTGTAGTAATTCATATTTATTTAATATTAAAATAACTGATTTTGCAGAGGGACGTGAAAAACCAGAAATCCATTTCAGCCAATATGGAGTTAACTGGAAAAAAAAGACAAATTGAGCAAGCTCCTGGAAAATAAAAATAATCAAGGTAGCCTACCCATCAACCATTTACATACATTATTGACGGTAACATTAGGTGGCTCTGAGAGCAAGGCATGAAGTGGCACAAACCGCTCTGTGTTCTGCGCCAGCAGAGTGCCTGTGCTACTTCTCCTCATGACATCCTAGTCACCCCACTCGATGGAAACGACTTGGGATACACCTAGGGGACGGCACGCGTGTGGCAGATGCACAGATTTGGTCATCCAAAAGGTTTCCCGGGACAACGGTGGTCTTCTCTGATATCGCACAGTGTAGGAGCTGGATGTTCCAGAAGATAAACTAGTGCAGAGAGGGCCTTGTGCTCCATCAATCAGTTGGTGTACGCATTTCAGGGAACACAATCCACCACCCTGCAACAAAGCAGTGTGTCCCTGGGATGTACCGTAGGGGTGGAGTGCATCTGGGAATTCTTTATACTTCTATTGGTCATTTTTTAAGCTAGGACTCCGGTACACAGACTGGAGCACTACAGTAAAGTAGATGGTAATTCAACATAACGTTGGATGCCAACTGCCGATAAACTCCACAGCAGAAAAGGCGGGGGCAACAACGCTGGTTGGTAGCTAGCTAGGACAACAGTAGACAGTGTCCTTCACCCCAGCCTGTCAGGCACCGTTTTCCTGCAGTTCTGTTAACGACGGCGAGGGCAGGTGTTTGGTAGGAGTTAGTGAAGGACACTGGGTGCTAGCTAGCTAAGTAGGACTTCAGTACACAGCAGGCGGAATTGTTAGCTAGCTCACACACCAGTAGACAGCGTACTTTGCAGGTGGTTGGCATGCAGGAGAAAAGGACACTGTGCTAGCTAGTTAGCTATCAGGAACCCAATGGAATGCTCGAGGTCTGAATTGCGGGTCGCAAGCACACACTATTGGCAAGACGCGCACACTAGTACACACACAAACAGTCCCTGTCCATTGCAACTCAGCAATGCTCTGAAGAGCCACCTAATAAGCGTGTGTCTGTGCGCACAAGTTGGGACCGGGGTGTCAAAACTATACACGAAAGAGAAATGGTTAAAACCCTGCCTATTTCTACCATTTCGAATCTTAAAATCAGATTTTAAACCTAACCACACAGGTTACCTTATGCCTAGCCCCAACCATAAATTAAAACCAAAGAGCTAATATTTATGAATTTTTACAACAACCCATTTTGACTTTGTGGCTGTGGTAACCCTTCAGATTCCATGGCTGTAATGTTAACGCTTACAGGCTGACTACACCGCTCGCGTTGCATGTGTGTTGCAAAATAAAATGTAGAAATCTATGTTATTCAATTATTGCGCGCGCCAATACGCGTCTGCAATGCCAAGGGCTAAATTAGAAGTTAGTTCTGACGCATATTGCACCGTAAATCCTACCTCTCCCATCTCCTCATTGGTTTATAGAAGCAGGTACCCACTGAAAGACGAACGAGGTCTTTCAGTGGCAGTAATGCACCGAATTTGTGAAAGTTGCCAATTGCAGTATAAAGTCAAGAGAAGAAAAGGCCTGGAAAAAGGAGATGACTAGAAACGAGTCAGTTGACCATTTTAGGTGTGAATTAATTGTCGGATTAGAGGGCCTTGTGAATTTCACGTAAAATAACAACTCAATGTCTAATGGTGGTAATGGATGCTGTAGCCTAGTTTTAAAATCAGACATCTGGAATTTCAGCTAGGTTTGGGCAAAGAAATAATGTCCAACAAAGCCATTCTGTTAACAGAGGTACTCAATGAAAATGAAAACAAAAGGATGAAAGGGAAAGTAGTTTGGAGTGGGATGAGAGAATTTGTGAAGGGAGATGGGCTGACAGCGTTCAATTTGGACATGTGCCACAGTCACAGGGACAATGGGGAAGTGTACTGCAGTGACCCTGCATTGACTGTGGTGTGGGTTTCCTATGAGTGTCTGTGTGGTGTGTGTGTGTGTGTTTCCTATGCGTGTTTCCTATGTGTGTTTTAGCCCGTGTCTGTGTAGTATGCATGTTATAAAGAGATAAGAGGACAGCTTGGGGAAAAACAACCAACAACCTCCTATTTTCCATCAGTGACTAATGATTGTAGCAGAGCTTCCCCATTGTAGCCCCACTATTGCCTAATGAAAAATGTATTCTGACCACAATAACCACTCTACAAACTTGTAACCCCAGTTTCAATCCTGGTTCAATATACTGTCAGAATGCGAATTCAAATCCATTCTGGCCTGCCCAATTTTACTTCACCATGGTGCTCATGTGACTCGTGGGTACTGAGGTGTTCAATACTCTCTCCAGTAAGTGCATGAAAGCCCTGTTGCAATGTCCCAGTCCCCGACTCTCCCACCTAAAGTCAAGGACGATACAGCACACCATGGTTCCACTCTTATTAATTCCACTGGACTTCAAACACTCATTCGATCTCCTGCCTTCAGCACTCCAAACATCAAAGTTAATTTAACATGACAAGTCTACTTTTATACCACCAATGTTTTAGTTAAAGACCAACTATAAAAGCCTCCCCGTTTTCTCACCTTCTACCTACCACTGCATCTCTTTTCTGTCCCCAGGAGGCTGTTTTACCCTGGGGTGACCATGCTAGCATAGCATGCTCTAGGGCACCCACAAGCCTCACAAGACTAGTCTGTTGCCCATCCCTGAAAGTGTGTGTAAAAACACAACTAGAACTCAATGTATGCTTTGGAGGAAGTCAAAAAGTTCCAGGCTCAACATTAAGTTAAACTAGCAACTCTTCCCATCATCCTGCCCAGGAGTCAGTGTTTTGCCCTAACCATCCATCCTCCAGCCCTTTCCCTCTGAGGCTCCCACTGTTTCCTGGTCCCTGGTGGCCTTCCTCTCTGTCAGGACATTTATCTTGGAGTGGGATGGCACTCACACACATTGTCACTGTGTTCAACATGAGGGGGGCAGGGGCGTGAAGAGGTTCTGACATCCTCTCTTCTGCAACACACACACACACACACTCCCAACAGGAAGGTAACACCGCTTAACACCCTACACTCTAAACAAAAAGGTGAACAATCGTTTCCTGAACAAAACCACTAGGTTATATCTCCACCCAATGCACTTGCCCTAGGACCATATATAGGAGGTAGTTGTCTTCTGAAGCAGATCACACACACAGGAATTCAGCCTAGAAAACAGAGTAGGCTGTTCTGCAGTAATATAAACAGGACGGCTAAAAATACATGCTGTGTTATGCTCTGGTAATGCAACTTATTCAATTTCATCCCTCTGCTTCACTACGGGTGTG
Source organism: Oncorhynchus gorbuscha (assembly GCF_021184085.1). Lineage (NCBI taxonomy): Eukaryota > Metazoa > Chordata > Actinopteri > Salmoniformes > Salmonidae > Oncorhynchus > Oncorhynchus gorbuscha. Next base: position 25,526,417 of record NC_060192.1, read on the forward strand.
TCCGAAATGCCTACAGTATGAATCTGCATTCTCAAGGGCACAAAAAAAAAAAACGAATCATGAGACAGAATATGGAGAGATAAGATGGAGAGCATGAGGAAATGAACAAGGGAGAGGAATAAAGGACAGTCATTGAGAGGGGGCAGAGAAGAAAGATGGGGAAGTAAGAGACTGAAAAATAGGAGGTAAAGCACCAACCTCTGCTGAGCCTCTGCTTCTCTCCAGACAGGATTCCTGGGGTGTCGATGATGCTGATGCTCTCCAATACAGCGTTGGGCATCTGAGCACACACAAACCTGGGAGAAAGATACAGAGCGTTGATATGTAGTAGGGCAAACCCCATTTAGTCGAATGGTTGATTGTTTGGTCGACCGGCATTTCTCCAGTCGAGCAGTTGCAATAATTTTTTGCTAAAATCATGGTGTACCTGACACCTGTTTGATTGGTGCCCGTCTGATTGGTCTAATCCATTGTGAATGCTGTGGGGCTGGCACATTAGTGATGTGATCTATTAGTCTAAGACATGCTACTGAAATTGTATATAGTTATATCATTTATGAACGGTGCAACAAATAAAAATGATATTATTCTATAACAAATGCGCTTTCTCCCGCATTGGATAGTGGTAGCTGTCCACGGTTCTGAAACAATTGCGCTGTTGAATTGGCACCTTCCTAGACAATGCAGCTATGTGCATAATAGCTAAGTAAACAAGCATATTGGTGTTGAGAACCATGCGGGGGAGGTACCAACAAAGAGTTAGGAGACGAGAAAACAGCCCTTCCATTAATTGTATAAGAACAGTGAGAGGAAACCAACTTTTCTATAATCAATACCCTAAAATGTTAAGTGCCTTATATATACAGTGCATTCAGACCTTGACTTTTTCCACATTTTGTTACGTTACAGCCTTATTCTAAAATGGATTGAATTGTTCCCCACTAACATACACACAATACCCCATAATGACAAAGAAAAAAACAAGTTTATGCATTTTTTTCTAAAATATTTAAAATTAACATCACATTTACATAAGTATTGAGACCCTTTACTCAGTACTTTGTTGAAGCACCTTTGGCAGCGATTACAGCCTCGAGTCTCATTGGGTACGACGCTACAAGCTTGGCACACATGTATTTGGGGAGTTTCTCCCATTCTTCTCTGCAGATCCTCTCAAGCTCTCCACAGAGTAATACTAGAGTTCTGTCAGAGTGACCATCAGGTTCTTGGTCACCTCTCTGACCAAGGCCCTTCTCCCCCAATGGCCCAGTTTGGCTGGGCGGCCAGCTCTAGGAAGAGACTTGGTGGTTCCAAACTTCTTCCATTTAAGAATGGAGACCCACTGTGTTCTTGGGGACCTTCAATGCTGCAGAAATATTTTGGTACCCTTCCC